>NW_007726233.1:822741-823403 GCF_000696425.1 Galeopterus variegatus | reverse complement strand
GTGAACCTAAGTTTTCTCATCTGTAAAATGTGCATAATAACCCCATAATAATCTGATAAAAAATTATTGTGAAGTTCAAATGTGAAAATTAATCTGAGGCCCTTTAAAGTGCCAACAAATACACAAATGTGAAAGATTATATGTAATGAAATAAGGATGGGTTTTAACGTCAGCAACCTAAGTTCAAAAACTACCTCTGCATCTTCCATCTGTTAGTTATATGACATTATGCAAAATGCTTGACTTCTTGGCCCATAACTGTTCTAGATCTGAAAATCAGTCATGATTTACAGTCATGTGCCACATAATGACATTTTGGTCAACAACAGCCCACATATACTACAATGGTCCCATAAGATTATAATGGCTGTACCACATATTCTAGGTGTGTAATAGGCTATACCATCTAGGTTTGTGTAACTACACTCTGTGATGTTCATACAATGACGAAATCACCTAATTACGTATTTCTCAGAATGTATTCCCGTCATTAAGTGATGCATGACTGTACATGTCATAAAAGTTGTTGCAGTGATTAGAGATATATTTTTGGAATTACATCATAAGGGATGAAATCCCAGCTCTAAAACATAATAGCTACGTGATCTTAAGCAAGTTATTTAACATTAACATGTTTCTTTATTTCTAGAACTGAGATAATA
>NW_007726233.1:820976-822309 GCF_000696425.1 Galeopterus variegatus | reverse complement strand
TAACTACACTCTGTGATGTTCATACAATGACGAAATCACCTAATTACGTATTTCTCAGAATGTATTCCCGTCATTAAGTGATGCATGACTGTACATGTCATAAAAGTTGTTGCAGTGATTAGAGATATATTTTTGGAATTACATCATAAGGGATGAAATCCCAGCTCTAAAACATAATAGCTACGTGATCTTAAGCAAGTTATTTAACATTAACATGTTTCTTTATTTCTAGAACTGAGATAATAATTCCTCTCTCTTATACTTGTTATGAGCACTACATGAAATAATGTATAAAAAGTGCTTAGCACACACCCTGATGCATAGATACTTGTTATTAAGAACTGAACATTTGTGCTCCCCTCCCCAAACTTATATATTGAAGCTGTAACCCCAGTGTAGCTATGTTTGGAGAGAGGCTTCTAAGGAAGTAATTAAAGTTAAATAAGGTCATAAAGAATGGGGCTTGATCTGATAGAATTAGTGTTCCTGTAAGAAGAGACACCAGAGAGCTCTATCTCTCTCTCTTCTCTTCTCTCTCTCCCCTCCCCCCATCCTCAAGAGTGGACACTAAGAAGAGGTCATGTGAGGACTTAGCAAGAAGGTGGCCATCTGCAACCCAAGGGAAGAGACCTCACCAGAAACCAACCCTGCCAGTACTTTGATTTTGGACTTCCAGTCTCCATAAATGTAAGAAAATAAATTTATGTTGCTTAAGCTACCCAGTCTATTTCATTTTGTTATAGCAGCCCAAGCAGACTGATAAAACAATGGTACACACAAATAAGATGAGTGATACCAAGTTAATGAATGGACTATTACAATGGTGTGGACAAGGTTAAGGAAGACCAATATGACATGATGAAGCATCTGGGGCAGGGGCAGCTAGCAATAGCAGGAGCCATTGCTATGTCTAGGTCTACAGGGGGGAAGCTGTACCTAGAAGGAGCTCTACCTGGAACCTGAGGAGTAGGGTCTCCTGGACGGAGCTCTGACCTTTGGAACAGGTATGCAGCCAATCCAAAGTTCAACATATGGATTCCCAAAATATAAATACCTGAACCTCACTCTACTTTTGTCCTCTAATTATCTACTGGTGTTCCCCATTAACATTATCCAAACAAATGGGAAACCAGAAGACATGGGAGGCCATTGTGTTCTTAATGATCATCTCCTGGGGGCAGAGAGCCTGGTGGAAAAGGGTAAGAACAGATCCAGAGGGGCAAAGGAAAATATCCAACATTAATGATAATTACCTACTTCCTCAGAGTTATCCTAAACATTGTTATTTATAAAGTACTTACATAAAACATTGAGCGTGTTTCTTATCTTGCTC
>NW_007726233.1:819646-820452 GCF_000696425.1 Galeopterus variegatus | reverse complement strand
TTTCACCCAACTGACTGGTGTTCAAACTACGATCTCCACAGCTCTAAAATCTTTGCTCTTTTTAGTATTTCAGGCCACCTCTCTTTACATGTGAACACGTCAGCTCAAAGGAAGCCCTTATTTCCAGAGATTTTAGAACTTTCTGTACATCCCTGTGCACCCTGCTATCATGGCAGGCCAGTATCATGTTCAGTCAGGTTTTGCCAGGCAGTTTTGACGAGCTTCAATTCTTACCCTGCCGACCTCCCAGGGACCAATGCTGAATTTGTTTTTCAGGCACTTCCAGTGGCTAGTGCTGGCCAGTCTATTTGGATAAAGGGTGTGGAAGTTTCCCTAGCAGCATCACACCCACCTAGATAAGGGAGGCAGGATGCCACATGACCTTCTGACATTTGCTGAAGAACAGACTAGTAGGGGACTCAAGAGTGTGGGTGTGCCTAGTTAATCAGGGAGAGCAGACTAAACAAGCCCACACATTCTGACCGTTTCCTTCCTCTGGGATTTTAATGAAGGTTCTTTCTCCTCAAAAGCGAAAACAGTCATTTGTTCATTCATCGTTCACTGAGCACCTACCCCAGGACAGGCCAGGTGCCGAGCACAAGAGATAAAAAGATCAATGAAACACAATTCTTTGTCAAGGAGCTCTAAGTCTTGTGGACAGGATAAACACATAAAAAGACTATAAAAATACAAGGTGGTGAATACTGAAACAACTTTGAACAAAGCTCTAAGAGAAACCAAGCTCTTCTGTCTGGGACTTGGAGAAACCTTACAGAAGAGCTAACACTGGAGCTGGGTCTGAAGGA
>NW_007726233.1:811380-819139 GCF_000696425.1 Galeopterus variegatus | reverse complement strand
TGCTATTTCAGTACTGCTATTTCAAACCAGGGTAAGGGAGGCAGAATGATACATTCAGGGAAAAGTGAGATATTTAGAGCAGCAGAAACATACAGCCACGGAGCACAGGCATGGAAGCCAAGGCTGGGAGACAACATGAGCCCAGATACTGAATGGCCTCATAGGTGTCGCTCATTTAGATTTTTTTCCTTGAAATCACTGGGAAGCCATGATCAGATTTCTAATTTAGAAATGTCACTCTGGCAGAAGTGAAGAGAAAAGTTGGAGGCAGATGGAAGGCAGGGAGACCAGTCAAAAAACCGTTGCCTTCACCCAGACTAGGGACATTTGAGATCTGAATGAAGAATGTATTTAATGAGGATAGAGATTGCAAATTCAATGTGAGCTGGAGCCACACTCTGGGATGGGTCCTCCAATAAAACATGAGTGTGTTTTCTCAGAAAAGCCCTTTGAGATCATCTGCATTTTTGCAAATGGAAAGTCGAGGCCCAGAGAAGAGATGAGAAGGGGCCCAGAGGGTGTCAGCGGAGAGCTCGCACCCATTTCCTGACCAAGGTGGGGTCCAATGCCCTTTCCTCTCTTCCTGGCAGCCCTTCATAGATGCTGTAACACAGGCCCTCACCACCAAACCACTGGACATTCCCTCCTGTGGAGTGCAGCCATTTCTCTTTCCCAGCAAGTCATTCTGGAGTATCTCCCAGTACGTGGACAATATCCAGCCAACTAGGAAGGCTGATGGGAGGAAGCCCCTAACAATGAGCAAATGTTCAGGGGAAACCCCCAGTGATTGCCCAGATGAGCTGAAGCAAAGCAAACCTTCCTGGAGCTCACACTTCACTGAGCAGGAGATTGTCTGTGCAGGATCAGGTGATGAGGGAAAGCAGGATAGTGTAGCCTATACTTCCCGAGACAGCTTTGAAGCAGAAGCCCAAGTGCAGTCATTATTAGTAAGATCCCTTACTTTCCTCTGTGTGCCAACAGCAGGTGACAGGAAAGAAGGCCACTGTGCAGAGGTGCTCTCTGACTGGAGCCCCGTGGCTCATTAGAGATCTCGCTCTGTGTCAACAATGACCACACCAGCTCCAATATCCTGCACAGCCTCACACTGACCTCCTTTGGCCACCTGTCCAGCATCCCAGGGGGCTCCATTGGCTAGCTTGCATTTTCTCCTAGCCAACCCATTAATTCTCTGATCCTCAGCAGACAGAGGACTGACATCATTCTTACCTCCTACTCAGCCCTCTCCACTGAAGGGGGAAACCAGCAGCCAGGAGAGCACAGCCCACCAGCCAGTGCTGGGATGCCCTTCTCCGGCCAGCCAGAGCCTAGACACTGGGAGCTTCTTCAGAGTGCCAGCAAGCACAGGCTGAGGCAATGCCACACCATGTCCCCTAGCTTGTGTGGACCTGCCTGCCACAGCCAGTATTCCAAGGGCCTTGTCCTCCTCACAGGAGGGAGAGTGAGTCTATGTTAGGTGGCCAAGTGAGTGGCAAATAATATAGGAAAAAGTATGAAGCCACAATAAAAAGGGTCCAGGCGACATTGAAGAGATACAATGGATGGGACATCTGGAAGACTTTCAAACATGGGGTATGAACATCTGCAGCAGCACTATGTGTGGTCACAATGACAGCTTATTCAAGTGAGGCAGTTTCTTATCAAGAGGCTAGGAAAGGGAACACAGCTCCCTTCCTGGTGTTCTCCCTCACACCTGCCACCAAGAACCTTCCATGGAAGCCAGCCTATTGCAGCAGCCCTTGAAAATGTTCTGGCCAGTTCTACCTCCAGCCTTTGGTCACTTTCTTTTCCTGTCTGGTATTTTCTCTGACCTTTCCCTTAGTGTTCCAGTTCATTTCACACTCCCCTCCCTCTTCCTTAGCTTGAGCTTGGGTTGCCTAGAAAACAAGAGCCTGAGTCAGAGACCTGGATGCTGGTAGTTTATTTGAGAGCAATGCCAGGAAGCAGAAGTGACAGAGGACGATGAGTGAAATGGAGAAGGAAAAACCAACGTAAGGTACACTGCAAGGTTGCCATTGCCGGGACCTTCTGAGAAGGGTAAGGCATGCCTCCCAGAATTGTTCATCAGTTGGATGAGAGGCTGACGCATTTATCCACAGGCTTCTCCACCCTACATCTTCTTCCTCCCTGGTCCCTGGATGAGGGATGCTCCCAGAGCATTTAGTTTATTTAACATCCCCTAGAAGCAGATCCTTAGGCAAGGGTTCAAGTGAAAGTTGCTTAAGAAGTGATGCAAGCAAACACCTATAAGAGAGACAGAGCTTGATACTGGGAGGGAAGGAAGTCTATCGAGAGCATGTTAGCAACCAGCTTGCCACTGTGGGCAACTGGAACTTAATCCTGCTGGGGGACTGTGGGAACCAGTGTAGAAACACGACTCAGAGTTACGCCTGCAGAGAGGAGAAAAGCTAGAGGGTCTTTATCCACCACTTCCATCAGTCATCTTTTCAGGTTTGAAGCCCGCCCCTGGGTTGGGGGTGGGATTTTAATTTCCTGGCATTTTCAGCATTTCTAGCATACAGACAGAGTGGGGTCTAGCTGCAAAGAAAGCCCACAGGCAAAGAATTATGGCTAGTGGCTGTTGGAAATCAGGTCCCCTGGCATTTTCAGCATTTCTAGCATACAGACAGAGTGGGGTCTAGCTGCAAAGAAAGCCCAGAGGCAAAGAATTATGGCTAGTGGCTGTTGGAAATCAGGTCTAAGCAAGTTAGGGGACATGGTATGGCATTGTCCCCAGGCTGTGCTTGCTGGCAGGCTGAAGATGCTCCCAGGGTCCAGAAGGCCCTGAAGCAAGAAGCTGAAAGGTAGGGACTCCGGCAGAGGGAGGTGGGTCTCAGCTGTCCACCACAACTGTGGTTAAAGTTAGAGGTTGGACAAGGGCGAATGGAGCACCAATGCTGTGTCTAACACCATTGCTGATTATGACCGTTTCTCTTCTTCCTCTGAACACCTATTTTCTTAATAGTCATTAGACATGTACAGTTTGCCATGTACGTATGCGTAAGTTGAGTACTTCAAAGTAGATTGCAAATTTTGGGGAATCAGGGTCTGTGACTTATTCTTTTTAGCACTTAGCACACAGCTTTGTACCTACTTGTGACTTTGTCTACTTTTAAAAAAAAAAAAAAGAATTTTGAAGAATTCATGTATGATCTCTCTCCCTTCTCTATCTATAGTAATCTTCTTATATGTGTATGCCAGGTCTTACATCTATTATTTCTCTCTTAGAAATAACAAGAATAAGGTTTCTCCTCTCCCTGCTGAGGCAATCCCATCTGCCCATGCTGTTGGCTGTTTTCCTTCCAGGAATTCTCACTCCTTTGGGCATCCCTTCTCTCAAATTGTCTGTGTAGCAGCTATTTGGCACCATCCTCCTGCATTTCTGTTTTGCTTGAGGCCTCAGAGTAGCTTGAGTAGCTCTCCTAAGAAGCCCTTGGGATAAAGTGCAGGATCTGGGGTGAGCCGTCAGTTCTGTCTCAAGCAGGGCAGCCAGAGGTCTGCACCTCATCTAGCGTGGCAAGGGACTCCATTCTGCATGATCAATTGTGTAACATTAGCCTGGGAAATGGGGCACCTGCTTTCTCCTTCCCTTCAGTCCTGACAGGGTGAGGACAAACAGGAGGAGCTTGTGGGACTGGAATGAGGCGTGGAAATGCCTGAGTCATGCCCAATACACGTTCCATCCTCGACTTCTCCCTCTAATTCCAAGGTCTGCCATTTCCTAAGACCCAGCTTAGCCTTCATAAAATGAATTGCTCTTTGTCAAAATCATTTGGATTCCTTTACCATACAGAACATTCCTGTTGGACTCCATGGAGTCCAGAAAATTAAGTGGTTCAAAGATGTAGTCTATGGATCTGAGAAGTTCAATAATCTTTCTGCCACGTTTCCTGCCTCCTCAAATCCTTTTGGGAACAAAGTTGAAAGTGAATGAATAACCTACATAACTTTAGAACGACTAATTCATGCATGGTACTTTTTTTTTTTTTTGCCCCACTCCATCTTTTTCCCCAATCTGATTCCTATTCCCCCTCTTGCCACGAGCCCTCATGCTAATGAGTTTGAAATAGGTCTTTAAATATTCATGTATACTTGTAAAATATGTAATGTTGGTTTGTGTGTGTACATATGGTATTATAAATTTCATTCTGTGTCTTACTCAACACCGGGGATTTTGGGGGTGGGAGGGTATTGTGTATGTTTTGTTTAATCTTTTTGTTTGTTTGTGTGAAACATATCACATATATGAAAGAGTACATGGGCTTAAAGGCTTATATATATCCCTCCCTGATATCTCCCTCTCTCCACTAGAGGAATCCTCTACACTAAGCTTTACGTTAATTAGTTTGTTTTTGGTTATTTTATCTCTGTACAATATTCCATTCATTTTTCCTGGTTCGGGCCTTTATGTAAATAAGTCATACAGATTGTGTTCCCTGCCACTTGCTCTTTTAGCTCAATTTTAAAAATTTTTATTTAATTAATTTATTTATTTTGAGATTTATCTGTGGTGTAGCTGCAGCTTACTCATTTCATTGTTATACAATATATCACTGTATGGCTATATGTAACTTATTTATCTCTCTACCATAGGTGGACGTTTGTATCCGTTGTGGTTGCTGCTATTCTGAATAATGCTGTCATGAACATTTTGACCCTGTTTCCACATGCAATAGGGCAGAAGTTTTATCTGTGGAACATATCTACTACTGGTATTGCCGAGCCACACAGCACTGACACACTTCTGTTCTAAGCAGCGCCAAACTGCTTTCCAAGGTTAGTACACTCACCCGCTCTCTCCCACAGCGTATTATAATTTCCTTCTCCACATCCTTGGCAACGGTGACATTGTCAAACTTTTTATGGTTGTCAATCTGGTGGCCATGAAAAGGTAGCTGCTGGAGTTTCAATGTGCATCCCCTCAATTGCCAATGAGCTCAAACATCTTTTCAAAACTTTATGGGACATTTATGTTCTCTCTTGTGTAAATTCCTGTTTGTAATTTTGCCCATTTGGCCCTAAATATCTTCTAATTTTGCCCATAAATATCTTCTTATAGTTTTGGGCTTTTAGTTATGTTTATGGTGTCTTTAGTAAATGGAAGTACCTAATTTTAATGAGGTATAATTTACCAACTGTGTGTGCTGTGTCTTGCATAAAAATTCTTTTCCTAGTAGTCATTAAGATATTCTTGTGTGTAAATCTAATGTTAAAATAGTATGTCATACTGGCTTTACTTGTGTTATTTACTTTCTCTGAACCTTGATTTGTGAAATACGTGTGTCCTGGGGGTTTCGTGAGGGTTACATATGATGAATGTGTGTGAAAGAGTCTAGCTAAGCACTTCACACACGATTGACACATCCACTGGAATATAGTCCTACTTCTAAATTTCGGGTCTCATTGAAGGCGGTGGCAGTTTGGGGGGTTGTGTGTGTTCCTCGCCAGCTGAACTGGGCATTCACAGGCAACCATGTCTAAGGGACTTGCAGTTGGCATCGATCTTGGCACCACCTACTCATGTGTGGGTGTCTTCCAACATGGAAAAGTAGAGATAATTGCCAATGATCAGGGGAACCGAACCACCCCAAGCTATGTTGCCTTTACTGATACCGAACGATTGATCGGTGATGCTGCAAAGAATCAAGTTGCAATGAACCCCACCAACACAGTTTTTGATGCCAAGCATCTGATTGGACGTAGGTTTGATGATGCTGTTGTCCAATCTGATATGAAGCATTGGCCTTTTGTGGTGGTGAATGATGCAGGCAGGCCCAAGGTCCAGGTAGAATACAAGGGAGAGACAAAAAGTTTCTATCCAGAGGAAGTGTCGTCAATGGTACTGACAAAGATGAAGGAAATTGCAGAAGCCTACCTTGGGAAGACTGTTACCAATGCTGTGGTCACAGTGCCAGCTTACTTTAATGACTCTCAGCGCCAGGCTACCAAAGATGCTGGAACCATTGCTGGTCTCAATGTACTTAGGATTATCAATGAGCCAACTGCTGCTGCCATTGCTTATGGCTTAGACAAAAAGGTTTGAGCTGAAAGAAATGTGCTGATCTTTGACTTGGGCAGTGGCACTTTTGATGTGTCAATCCTCATTGTTGAGGGTGGAATCTTTGAGGTCAAATCTACAGCTGGAGACGCCCACTTGGGTGGAGAAGATTTTGACAATCGAATGGTGAACCATTTTATTGCTGAGTTCAAGCGCAAGCATAAGAAGGACATCAGTGAGAATAAGAGAGCTGTCCGATGCCTCCGTACTGCTTGCGAACGTGCTAAGCGTACTCTCTCTTCCAGCACCCAGGCCAGTATTGAGATTGATTCTCTCTATGAAGGAATTGACTTCTATACCTCCATTACCCGTGCTCGGTTTGAAGAATTGAATGCTGACCTGTTCCGTGGCACCCTAGACCCAGTTGAGAAAGCCCTTCGGGATGCCAAACTGGACAAGTCTCAGATCCGTGATATTGTACTGGTGGGTGGTTCTACCCGTATCCCCAAGATTCAGAAGCTTCTACAAGACTTTTTCAATGGAAAAGAGCTAAATAAGAGCATCAACCCCGATGAGGCTGTTGCTTATGGTGCAGCTGTCCAGGCAGCCATTCTATCTGGAGACAAATCTGAAAATGTTCAAGATTTGCTGCTCTTGGATGTCACTCCTCTTTCCCTTGGTATTGAAACTGCCGGTGGAGTCATGACTGTCCTCATCAAGCGTAATACTACCATTCCTACGAAGCAGACCCAGACCTTCACTACCTATTCTGACAACCAGCCTGGTGTGCTCATTCAGGTTTATGAAGGTGAGCGTGCCATGACCAAGGATAACAACCTGCTGGGCAAATTTGAACTCACAGGCATACCTCCTGCACCCCGTGGTGTTCCACAGATTGAAGTTACTTTTGATATTGATGCCAATGGCATTCTCAATGTCTCTGCTGTGGATAAGAGTACAGGAAAAGAGAACAAGATTACCATCACTAATGACAAGGGCCGTTTGAGCAAGAAAGACATTGAACGGATGGTCCAGGAAGCTGACAAGTAAAGATGAAAATGAGAAAAAGCTGAAGATGAGAAGCAGAGAGACAAGGTGTCATCTAAGAACTCACTTGAATCCTATGCATTCAACATGAAGGCAACTGTTGAAGATGAGAAACTTCAAGGCAAGATCAACGATGAGGACAAACAGAAGATTCTTGATAAGTGTAATGAAATCATCAACTGGCTTGATAAGAATCAGACTGCAGAGAAGGAAGAATTTGAACATCAGCAAAAAGAGCTGGAGAAAGTCTGCAACCCCATCATCACCAAGCTATACCAGAGTGCGGGAGGCATGCCAGGAGGAATGCCTGGTGGCTTCCCTGGCAGGGGAGCTCCTCCATCTGGTGGTGCTTCCTCGGAGCCCACCATTGAAGAGGTTGATTAAGCCAACCCAAGTATAGGCATAGCATTGTTCCACAAAGTAAAACATTGATAAGACCCAAATTTGTAGCAAAATCTGTGGCAGTTCTAAAGTTGAGCTGCTATAGAAAATTACTGGGCATTCTCAATACTTGAATATGGAACATATGCACAAAGAAAGGAAGTAACATTGCACTTTATAAGTACTGTATTGTAAGTGGAAAATGCAATGTCTTAAATAAAATTGTATTTAAAATTGGCAAAATAAATAAATAAATAAATAAATAAATAAATTTCAAGGCTGTTATATTTTTGCAAATAACTTCATTTTTTTTTT
>NW_007726233.1:710038-810695 GCF_000696425.1 Galeopterus variegatus | reverse complement strand
GCGGGAACCGGTCTGTATGTGGGATCCGAACCCTCGGCGGGAGCGCTGCGGCACTCCCAAGTGGCGCACTGTAGCAGTGCGCCACCGGGCCGGCCCGCAAATAACTTCATTTTTAAACAGAAAATATTTAGTCTGTGTTAGTTAGATCTTAAACATTTCATTAAATGTTGTATTGTTCACAACAACTCTGTAAGGTAAATAATATCACCATTGTACAGATGAGGTAATTGAGGCTAAGTAAGAAAACATGATTTGCCTTGGGTTATACAACCACTAAATGGCAGAGCCGTTATTATATTTCCTATCTGCCTTTCTACCCAGACTGAGAAATACTTTATGGGAGGATCTGTGTTCAGAGAATGGCAAGAGCGCTGTAGTGTTGGAAAATCAATTATGTCTACAGGTGTGTGGTGTGTATTCGGGAATGTGGCAGAGGGGAGAAGGTAAAGGTGGTCTACATAAGTTATTGCTTTTAATTTTGCAAAACATATATGATTTGCCCTGGTCTGCATCCTCCATTCCCCCAGACCTGACTCAGGATCTCTTAAAACCAACTAATTCCCTAAGTGACTGCTTTGAGCCTACAGCCCTCCTAATTTGTATCCTAAAGACAGTGCCCATAATTTAACCAACCAAATTGCACCTTGCCAAGGAATTCCACATTAAGTGGAATATGCTGCAGTCATGATGCTGTTGGCCTTCAGTGATTGTCTTCCTGTCAGAATCTTCAGTCACCCAGGACACACGTGTCAACAGGGTTAAAAGCTCTGTTTGCCTCCCCAGTCTGCGTTGAAACAGAATCGTCCACCACCAATCAAACTGCCCAGACAACCAAGCAATTCAGTAACCACTTGCTAAAGCTGACACTCTTCTGGCATTCAGTTTCCCACTACATGAACTGTAGCATAGTGTACGCTGGGTTCATTCAAATCAGTGAACCTTAGATTTGGAAGAACCTTAGCAATCAACTAGACACATTAGAGCAGGATGGGAACAAAATTCAAAGACTAAATGCATGGGAGTAAATTCCTTTCCCTTAAATGTGCATAGTTGGTTGAAAGACTTGTATGACTGGGTTTCCCTCATCTATAAAATGAAGATTAAAAAACAATAACTACCCTTTCTACATCATAGAGTTGTTGTAAAAATCAAATCAAATAGCACACACTTCTGTGATGATTTGCTCTAATCCAAGTATGATGTTGCATTAGTTAAGAGAAAAAGAGCAAATACAAACATTTATTGGGTTAGTAAAGGATTCTAAAAGTCCATCCTTAACTAAATTTTCCCATAAAATGCGTAACTAAGTATTAGAGATTTGGACATGTTTTTCCTTGTGACTGATAGGCACTATGCAGCAAGTACATGAGGCATACAGCAGATTTCACACATATACAAAAAAGCCAGTAACTCCCAGTTTTCAGTTGTGTCTACACAGAACACACATACCATTATGCTACAACATTCCAAGAAGCCATCAACAATTATTTCTTGAAATTAAGTTTTTGATATTGTTGAAAACAATGAGTTCAAGGCTATACTCTATGATCAATTTCTGCAATAAAGTTAGTTTCAGTTTTCTTTTGCTGCTTGACTTATAGCCCCAAAACAACAGGAACTAATTTGGGGGGCAGGCTTGAGGATTCCTCCATGGATTTTCCTAGGCTTGCTTATGCAGCTGCACTCAGCTAGAGATCTGGCTGGGTGAGATGGTCCAAGATGGGCTCACGCACAAGTCTGGCAGCGGTTGCTGGCTATCAGCTGGAGTGCCTCAGTTCTCCTCCAGGTGGCCTCTCAACTCTAGGAGACTAAACTGACTTTTCTTAGAAGGCATCTGAGGGCAAAGGCAGAAGCAGGAAGGCTTTGTGCGGCTTAGCTTCAGAAGCCACATAACTTTACTTCTGCCAATTCTATTTGTAAGAGCAAGTCACTAGAATGCCCAAATTCAAAAGCATATTTTTAAAAAAGAGAATAAAAAGAATCTCCACCTCTTCTGGACAGTAGAAGCATCAAAGCCACATTGAAAATGGGACATGCATACCTGATGGGAGGAACTTGTGATCATTGCACAACTTACTAGAGACTGCCGTCTTACCATAAATTATTCATATTCCTTGCCAAATGTAAAACGTACTCACCTCAAAATGAAGACTTCCAAAAGCCTCACCTCAATTGTTTTGGTTATATTGCTACATAACCAATCATCCCAAAACTTAGCCGCCCAAAACCACAATAAGCATTTATTATTACACATAGTTCTATCGGTCAAAAACTCAGACTAGCTGGGTGCTTTTGTCTAAGGGTCTCTTATGAGGTTTCAGTCAACATGCCAGTCAGAATTGTAGTCATTTGAAGGCTTGAATGGGCCTGGTGGATCCACTTTCAAGATGGCTCGCTCACGTGGCTGTGAACGAGAGGATTCAGTTCCTCACCGCATGGACCTCCATAAGGCTGCTTAAGTATTCTCACAATATTCAAGTTGGCTTTCCCCAGAGTGAGTGATATCAGGGACAGCAAGGAAAAATCTAAAGTGTCACTTGTTACCTTGCTTTGAAAGACATACATAGTTATTTCTCTGATATCTCATTAATTACCCAGGCCAACTCCATTCAGTATAGGAGGGGACTACATAAAGTCATAGGGGGCCATTCTGGAGGCTTGCTACGACACCAATTATGGCATCAAGCTAAAGCCAGAATTTCATAATCTGCCTCAGATCTAGATGTGAATGAGGCTCCTTAGGTGTGATTTTTTGGGTGCAACAACTCTTGAGCTGCAGCAACTCCAGAGACTTGAGAACTGAAAAGACAATAGATCTTCCCCAGATGCACTCAACATACAACATTGAGATAGGAAAAATTGATCTACAAAGGACAATTCTATTTATAATGGGGTAATGACAGACACGTAGAAATCATTGATTAATAGCAATTCTAAAATCCCGATGTCACACTTGTCGGGCTCCCTAGCTTGGGGGAAGGATGAGACAGGTTATTCACCCCCGGAGTGGACTCATTGTCCTCAGCTGTTCACTCTACCTTCTGAGCTTTTTGTCTAGCTTTTCAAAGGCCTTTTTTTTTTTTTCTTCCAAAGGAAATGGATTACGCTTGAGCGACTTTGTCAGGAAGCTTGTGCTTCATGCTTTCCACAAGCCTTTTTTTACTTAAACTATTTTCATCCGTTTCAATTCACGGTACCAAAACTTCAGGTTACCAGTGCTGTTGGCAATACAATTCTCTTAAAAACTTTGTGTCTCTCTCATTCATCTTATCAGCATTCACTGCATGTCCCCAAAAGCAAAATACATAATTCTTTTTGAGACAGACTTCTATTTTAGAAAAGTCAGGCTTCTTTGAGCCAATGACACTGAGATTATTAAAAGTCTTTTTGTCTAGCTCTAGATTTAGATACCTTAAATCTTATGAGATCTTAAGAAAAGGTATTACACTTTTTATTTGATTTGACGTTTTTCCTGGAGACATTTCTTACTTTGATAATCTTTTGCCAGCTGGAGATACATAAAATATAAAGCAGTTTTATTTTCCAAACCAGCAAGTTCTTATTTTTTTATATTTTCTTCAAATTCTGCTTGCAAATTCTCTTCTTAGTCCATCTCTTCTCCCATATTTTGTGATATGCAGTTAAAGATGCCATTTGGTATTTTTTTAATTTAATGTTTAGATAGAAAATTGTTTTCTCAACATAGAAACAAAGGAAAACATCACAAATTAAATTTAAAGTCAATTAATAAGGAACAAATTTAACACTCAAAGATTAACATCCTCAATGCAAAAAGGACTCTTAAAAATGAATTAGAAAAATCTAAGCAGAAATTTGGTGAAGGAAATGACCAGATAAGTCACACACCCCAAAGAAACACACATGGCTAATAAGTACATTCTAAGATGCTGCTGCAGGGGCGCAGGACTGGCCCTTGGCTCCCATCTCAGGACCCCAGGTGGCTGGCTCTGTTGCTTGCCTGGTTGTGGGTGGTGGTCAGGCTTGAGGTGCATGGCCCCTGCTTCATATTTTTACCCTTCTGCATTAATATCTCATTGGACAGATCCAAGAAGCTCATTAGGTACATATACTATCTTCCAAATTACAACAGTTCTTCTACTGTGTACCAAGGGTTACCCGTTCTTTCTTTGCCTTAAATAGAAATTTCCTTTATGCTCCTCTAGCCTCTTTTCTTGCTTCTCTTTCCAGCCTCTATACACCAACTAGTTCCAAAGACAGTGCCACACAGCTGAGGTTTTTGTTATGGCAGCATCACGTTTCTAGTTACCTATTTGTTTCAGATTTCCATTGCATAACAAATAATCTGAGAGTTGGTAGCTTATTACAATAAATAATCTAAGAGATGGCAATAATTCATGCTTTAACACAATTTTATGTTTCGGCCAGGGGGTTCTTTTGGTTGTTTTTTGGTATTCATACAGGTGCATTCAGCTGGAGAACTGGGCTGGAAGGTCTAAGATGGCTTCACTTACATGTATAGCATTTGGTGCTGGTTGTTAGCTAAGGATAAGTCAGTTTTTCTCAACTAGGAGAAACTATGCCCCAATGGGATATTAGGCAATGTATAGAGACATTGCTGTTTGTCACAACTGGATGGGAGTTACTTGTATCTAGTGGGTAGAGGCCAAAGACGTTAGGAAACATGCTACAATGCACAGGACAGCTCCCTACAAAGAGAGGTTATCAGTCCCAAAATTTCAATAGTGCTAAGGATGAGAAACCCTGTATTAAGTATTTTTACAGGCATTATCTTCTTTAATCTTCACAATAACCCTACTGAGTGAGATCCTCATTATTTATAAACAAGAAAAGTGAGGCTAAGTAACTTGGACAAGCCCATATAATCAGTAAACAGCAGAGTTTGGGCATAAACACATACAAGTCTGAGCTCTTTTTTTTTTTTTTCCTTTTTGTCTTTTTTCGTGACCGGCAACGGATCGCAACCCTCAGTGTCACGCCCGTACTGGACCGGAACCGGCCACGGGATCGCAACCCTCGGTGTTGCTTCCGCCCCTCGCTCAGCCAGTGAGCAGCCGGTCCGCATGCGGGATCCGAACCCTCGGTGGGAGCGCCACCGTGCTTCCCAAGCGGCGCACTATAGTAGTGCGCCACCGGGCCAGCCCACAAGTCTGAGCTCTTAACCATTGCATTGTATAGTGTGGTTTCCACCTGAATTGTTGATCTTCACAGATCAGATTTTCTAAATATTAAAACCACACATAGGCAATAGTCTAAACTCTCTACCATGTATTTCTTCTTTGGTCTTTTCCTTTCTAGCTCAGTGGCTTTTCCAAGAAACAGAGCCCGAGGCAAGGATTAAGTGCTAATGCTTTATTTAGGTACAATCCCATGGCTGCAAAACTGAGCAAAAAGCAAAGTGAGGCAGAAAAGGATTAGAAGTGATGCAAGGTGCTGCATTTCAACAGAGGCATCTGCACAGCTATATAAAATGTTCCCAAATGGGCTGTTCTGGGGGAAGATGCTCTTCGGTTCAGTCTATCAGAAGGAAGAAGGGAGAGGAAATTTATTTACCAAATTCCTCACATCTCCTGAATTCCATTGCTCAAAGTTTACCTTCCAGAGATTTAACTCCCCTACACTCCTGAGTTGCATTATCCAGCCCCTGTAGCAGCTACTCAGGAAGCGAGATCTTGTGCCTGCACCTTGGTCTTCATCTGAGTCCATAAGTTCTGTGAGACACCAATGATTTCTGCTATGTTGTTGATCAGCTTCAGGAAGTTTAACCCTGTAGGTTAGCATGGAGTCAAAGAGCTGCAGCAGCTGGGGTGGAGCAGGCAATCAGGGATTCAAGAGGTAGGTGAAGCCAAGAGACTTTGAGGTGGGACACAAGACGTGTCTGATCTACTCTTCAGTGTGCTCCTACCTCACAGTTACTAGAAAGAAACCTTCCTGACTCGGATGAACTATTGTATCAGTTGGGATTAATTAAGCTTTAAGAAGCAGACAATCTTAATTAAACTGGCTAAAATAATAACTGAAAAGGATAGTTATTAGCTCACATACCTAAAAGTCCAAAAGATCAGTGGATTTCATATTTGACTCAGTTCTGTGATTATAGCTCAACTGACCCAAAGTTCTCTTGACTCAGCCTTCCTGCATGTGTTAACTTTATATTCAGGCTACTGTGAGAATGGATGCAGCAATTGTAGATCTCTCATTCATTCATGACCACATTCCAGTATCCAGAGGAAGAAATAAGCTGTCTTTCCATTTGGTTTTCTCTTATAAATGAAGAAACTTTTCCTAAAGGACCCCTCAGCAAACACCCCTTGCAGTTCTCATTGCCCAGGTTGAGTGGTGCATCCATTCGTAGACAATCCCCATTACAGAGACTCTGAATAAGCTGACTGGCTGAGTTCCTGAACCAATCACTGTCAAAAAAAAGGGATCATCAATACTGCTTCAACCAACCAGGGTGGACCTTCAGCACTGGGATAATCCTCAAACTACACAGCAAACACAAAATGCAAGTAGGGAGGAAGAAGTAAACTTGATGTTAAAAAGAAAACCACAATGTCAATAAAAGCTAGCCTTCAAAAGTTTCTGAAGATCAAAGACCAACTGCCATCTGCAATTCTTAGTAGACAATTGTCATGAGGGGGTTGACTCACTTCAGGCAGTGTGTTTAAGCCAAACTGCACAGTTCTCCACAGCTCTTGCTATGCCTTCCACTGGGACCTCCTGTCTCCCATCCTTGCTTTTGATAGTCCATCTTATCCTCAAGTTTATCTCAAAAGCCTTCCTTGACGTTTCACAGCCAGAAAACATAGGCTGCAGGAAATGAAGGCTTTGGAATTAGTAATGATCTCAGAAATCTAGATCAGGGTCTTTCAAACTGCATGCCATGGGGTCCTAGAGGCTCTGTAGAGCTTTCTCAGATGTGGCCTTAGTGGGTTTAAAGGAAGAGCTAAACAGTTGACTCTTTAGACCCCCTTCACCCACCCAACCAAAGCAGCTCCGAATTCATTTATTTTACATAGTTACACAGTTTGCTTTAAGGTTAACTTTCCTTTGTAGAAAGGATTTCTTGGGTGTGTGTGTTTGGGGGGTATTAAAAATAAAACCCCCTTATTATAAAAGTGAGAAAACTGAAGCTCAGAGAGGGGGCTGTGGCATTTGTTGAAGGTCATGATGTCTACCTGACCCTTCTCAGGACACCTATGCCAATATTCGAAAAGATCCATCCTGTGCCTTTTGAGTCCTCTCTTCTCCAGAATCAACAGCCCCAGCTTTTTGAAATTTCATACCCATGAAGAGATTCCAAGTCAACTCACCAATCTGTTGCTCAACAACTTGTTAAAATCACACTTCAAGTGTAGTGCCAAGAAATGAATGTGATGATTCAGATGCATCTGAGCCACAGAGAGAAGAGCAGGACTGCCCCGTGCCCCATCACAATGTTTCACTCCCAATAATACAGTGAGGGATCACATTAGCTAGTTGGCAAACACAAAACACCATTGCCTCATACTATCCATCAAAACTCTCAAGACTTTTTCATAAGCTGCTGCAAAGACTTTTCTCCCCTTCCCGTTCTTATCCTCTTGTTTGTTTGGACCCAATTGCAGAACTTAATATGTATTTCATTTATTCTAAGATTCTATAATTCTAAGTGCCCACCACATACATTTCTGGGCAGTTCATGAGTGTACTGAAAATTCTAGAACAGAGGTAGCAAACTCTGGTACCTATAGGGGCCAAGCAGGTAGGGAGGGAGGTAATGTAAATAAATGAAGGTGGTTAGTGAGCTGGAAACTCTGGTGAACTAGAGAACTCAGCCCCACCTAGAGGAACAGCTATACTCAGGGTCAGCTAACTCTTGCCATCCAAGAACCATGCCCAAAGTTGCTAGGTCTTCTAATGTTTTGAGAAAAGCTGAGAATGTGGATGTTAACTGGAAATATCCAGTTTTTTAAATGTGGGCCACTAATTCTCAAAGTTCTAATCCACTCGATAGGTCAAACAAAACACATGTGCAGAAATAGTTTAGCCCATGTACTTTGAGTTTGCAAACTTGGCCCTCTGGGATAAGGGAGTTGGTCAGCACTTATTATTGAGATGAAAATATAAAATAATTCATGTTATCTTGGATTTAATAGTACAACATTCATTTTCAATATTCCCCTGTTATTCATAGGCTTGGCCATTTTAAAGCTAGAAAGAATCTCTGGGATTATATTGTTTAATCCTCTTGTTTTACAAAAAAAAAAAAAAAAGGAATCTATGAATCAGAGAGGAGAAATGACTTGAATTCTGATATATTCCTGTGAAATGAATCTAAAAATTTAGATTCTCAGAAATGGAAGGAGCCATATTGATCCACTAGTCCAGGGTTTCTCAACCCAAGCACTTTTGACATTTTAGATTGAATAATTCTTTATTGTGTGGGGCTGTCTTACGCATTGTATGATGTTTAGCAGCATCCTGGTGTCTACCCACTAGATGCCAGTAGCACACCCCTGTAGTCATAAGTGGCCAAATGGAGGTAAAACTGCTCCAGATAATATCAAATGCCCCTGAAATCACCACTTCCCTTGAAAACTACTACCTTCCTCCAATTACTTTGTCTTACAGATGAGAGAATTCAGGAGTTTTGTCCAAGGTCACATAAGAAATTATTGGCATGGCTGGTACCAAGGCTGGGGTCTCTTAATTCCTAGTAGAGTGCTCTCCTAACCAAAGTCTGTAAATCTAAACCACAATTTTATCAGTAAAAGAGCTGTCTAAAACTGCATACTTTAGATTAAGAGGCAGCATGGTGTAATGTTGAAAAGCACAGCTTCTAAGACTGACAGGTCTGGGCTTGATTTTCAGCTCTTCTACTTACTAGCTTTGTGACACTGACCCAATAAATCTGAGTGCTTACCACCTCATTTGAAAAATGGGTGGTAAAAAATATATAGTGCTTGCCACATAACAGAGATTCAGCAAGTGGAAGTTATTATTATTATTATTATTACTATTGTTATTAACTGGACCTGGCGTAAGCAAACCATAGTTCATAAACCAAATCTGGCCTGCCTGTTTTTGTGTACAAAAGAACGGTAGCATTTTGTGATACAAAAAAATCATGTGAAATTCAAAGGTCAGTGTTATAAATAAAGTTTTATGGGAGCATAGTCACAGTTATTCATTTACATATAGTCTATGGCTGCTTTCATGCTGAAACAGCAGAGTTGGGCAGTTGCGCCACAGATTAGATGGTAGGCAAAGACTAAAATATTTACTGTCTGGCACTTTACAGAAAAAGATTGCCAATCCATTAACTAGACCCTTGGTCTCCAGGGAGAAAAACAGGCAGGAATTATTTTCACAGAGCCCTCTGGTGTGCTGGAGGTAACATAGCAAAATAATAGGGAGATCTGATTCATCTCACCGTTCTAGCACCTACAACCATGTATTTAACTCTGCTTACTTGAGACACTTCTTGGCATCTTTGTATGCCTGATATTTTCAGAAAACATAGTTTCCCAAGTCATCCAGAGGACATGAAAAATCTTTACTTTTTATAGATGTCCTCTCTTGAATAAATCTCATTGAAGAATTTGTACTTAGAGGGTTTTTTTTTTTTTTTTTTCAAAATCTGGAATATTTATCAAAAAGAAAGGAAATGGTTTGCTTGGTATAAAGCCAGCTGCATATTTTAAGTGTTGCCTGATTTGGACAGGACAATAAAGAGGGATATCCGGTAAAAAGGAAAAATAGATAAGAACTATCTGCCAAGACTAAAATTTAAGAGATGTTTTTGTGTCACTGTTTTTTTTTAATGCCTCGAGGATCTTGGTTATGATTTAATCTTACTACAGGCCAAGAGCTTAAATGTGAGGATACCTGTTTATAGCCCTAGCCCTGGCATTAACTACATTTTTGGTCTCTAGCATTCCTTTTCAACCGAATACAACACATATATTGATTGTCTAATACATGCTAGGTGCTGTGCTGGGCATCAAAAATACAAAGATAAATTAAACATTGTCTGTGCCCTAAAAGATTTTACTACAGATCTGGTTAAGTCATTGAACTTCTTTGAGTGTCATTTTCTCCCCTATAATAGTAGGGCATTGAACTGAATATTTCATCTACACAAGAAACTTCTATTAAGGTCTTTTGTTTTGCCATACACTCTAGTAGATAATAAGGAATGAAAATAGAAATGAATCACTATGATTATTCAATTAGAAAGCAGGCCTAGTCTCTGCCCTTCAAAGCAGCGCACAGGAAATTATATTACAATATGGTAAATGCAAAGTAGATGTGTGAGGCAAGTGGAAGGAAGCCACTAATTTTTCCTAAATAAGGAAGGACAGACTTTATAGGAGAAGTAACATTAGGTTAAGTCTTCTATGATGAATTCATTGGTGACATGGTATGTTGGGAGTTCCCATCACTGGGAAGGGATAAAGCCAGACCAAAATAAATTTAAGAGCTAGGGAAGAAGACTGTGGTCAGTAGAGCCAGCCCCTTTCCCAGTGGAGCTGTCAATTCAAAATCAAGTCCAAGGGAGATGGGCAACTTTCAGTCTAATCCAGTCCAAACCATTGAGAATCTTACCCAAAGGAATGAGGCAAGGCATGTCATTCAGCCTTCAGGGCATTCACTGTTCTTAGTGACACAGTAAACTAAAAAGTCTCGTTCTAAAGGAGATGATGGGAGTCGGGCACCAGTTTCCCCAAGGGTAAGGACTGATGAGTACTAGGATGAAGTCAGGCCAACAGGCAACTGCTCAGTTGTAGGATTTCACTCTGGACCAGCAGAGGAGGAATAGACACCCAGGATCAGAACCAAGAGACAGCAGTACCATGCTCATGCGTGTATGGAATAATGGATGCACATGTAAAGCTACAGATTATTCCTAGACCTAATGTAGATGTGGCCAGGGAGCTTTGTGTGGCTTGTCAGTCCTGGGGGATCACAATCTTGCAAGCCTGGGTATCATGGCAACAATCTCAGGCAATGAAGGGGCAGGCGGCGTCAGTCACAACTACAGAGAAGGATGAAAGGACGTTGTAAATGGAAGCACCACATGCAGAAAAGCACAGAGGTGCACTCTTCCCTCTCAAACAATCTCAACCTTCCCTTTCTTGCTGTTCAGGCTGTCATCGGCAAATGTGTCTGCAACGCCAATGGGAGCCCCATCATGCCACTCTATTTAATGAGTCCTGAGTAATATGGCAAGAGAAGTAGGATTCAAACACATCGTTTTATGCTGTTCTGATTAAACTTAATTACATTCCAAACTCTCAGTCCCATTGCACAAAGCACAAGATAGAGCCAGACCTGACTTCCTCAGGAATGATCCCTCAACATTCAGCCCCTTGAGGATGCTCCAGAAATTTCGGATGCTCTGCCTGACTCAGTGGCCACATCTTCCCCATGTTTCCCATTGCAACATTACTCCATTCACTCCTCCATTTCCGAGGCCTTTCTGAGAGGCCTGTCCCACTGTGGCTGGTTCAAAGCACACCTGGCCAGTTACTTATTGGCCCGTGGCCCCACCCCACTTCTCATGGGACCTAGGTTTCAATAAGTGCCCTGGTGTGCTGCACCAAAGCCTTTCCCTCTATCCCCCACACACCCAGCTTCCAATCCACTCCTAGGCCACAGTGCACTTGGGGGAAATTCAATCCATATGTTTCCTTTTCTTTCTGCAGAACACATCCAACCATTGTTTAAAGAAGGAGTCAAGGGCCAAGAAGAGCCATGTGAGGCCTCTCTTGGCCTTCCAATCCTTCATTGGGGAGCAGGGAAAGGAGGACTTTGCCAAGAGCAAACCTAAAACATTCCTTTGGGTTTGGTTCAAAGCCTGAAAGTCACATTTCCACACAAGCATGTCCCTAGGACTGAGGATGCAAGGCTCCACTCAAGGAGTCTTTTGAATGAAGAGACAGCAAAAGGTACCACCACCTCTAACCCAGTTCTGTGATGTGTGTGAAGAGAATCAGTTGACAGGAGATTTGTTTTACATTATTACCTTCCAAAGCTGACATATGCCCTCTCTGAGAGTATGAACTTGACTAATTATAAGCACACACTATCAGAGAACCAATGATTTCAGAGTTCAAAGAGACCTGAGATATCTATCAGGTGTCTCAATCACTTCATTTTAAATTAAGAGAAAACTTAGGGTGCAGTGTTATAACATCAAGGTCAAGAGTTTGGATTCCCATACCCACCAGCCACCAAAAAAAAAGAGAGAAAAAACAGGCTCAGAGAGAGCAAGGGACTGGTCCAAGTTCAAAGAGCTGATCAGTATTTCATGTAGAATCAGGATTTCTGATTCCACATTCTGAGCTTTGACCTCTGTACCTTATGCACTGACCTTACACAGATGCTAAGTGCCTGATACAGAGAAGATACACTTTCATGCTTTAGCCTTCCTGGCTTATTCTGGATCAATCCTTTTTAAAGTTTTCTTTATTCATCTTACCTACTTTTCTCGTATTTTTAAAATAAACATTGTGGTAGTTGAAGACCCAAGATTCTGTTACTAAGATATGACTGTGAAATCTTAAGAGTAATATATCACACCAGAATCTGAGAAATCACTAATAAGAATTATAGTAAAAATTTAATTCATGGTATCAATATAATAATCATTAAATTTTTTTGAAAAAGCAAGGTCCTTATGTGTATTTTAAAAATATATTTATCGAACATATATTTATTTGTCACCTTCTTATGTACCAAGTATTCTTCTGGAGTGCTAGCGATTTCACAGAAACCAACAAGTTTCATTAGCTCCTGACTTTGTGAAGGTCCTTTCTGGTGGCCCCTTTCAGCCTTAAACCTTCATGCTTGTAAGAAAGAATCTCAGACATTAAGGGAGGCCACAGCTGAGAGAGGCAGAACACAAGGATACAAACTGGGGCAGCTGAGAGTAGGAGAGTTGAGGGGGACATTGGAGGTTTGGAAAGTAGGTAGGATATGGAAGTGAGGGAAAGATATAGAAGGTGGAATCCAAGAAGACCTGCAGATAATACTGGTTATGGAGCATGACGCCATAAAACACCGTGGACTTTAGAGTCAAGCCATGAAGTCCAAATCCCAAATTCCCCACCACTAGTTAGAGAAGTTGTTTAACTTTTAACTATTAACCATTCTAAGCCCCTATTGCTTCATCTATAAAGTGAAGTATACATAAGCATATATACTTCCAAAGATAAAATGAGATCACAACAAATTTAAAGTATCTGACACACATTGACCAAGAAACACAAAATTCTCTTCCCCTACATGTAAGTTGAAGCCTAGGAAGGTAGACTGTTGCTCTGACCTTCATTTGTCTATTTTGACACAAGATGACTTTTTCCTCTCAACAACGGAGTTCTGGAGATAGGAACCCCAAAAGAATCAAATCCCATGGGTTCAAGCTCTATGTTACAAAAGGATATATCCCTTCCCCTCTCAACCATGAGTCTGGTTTTATTCTTCCTACACACACCTTGCCTTGGGCAAAAGTGAAACAAACCCAGACACCAAGATGTTCAAGGGGGTGGAGGGATACACTAGTCTCCTAGTGTGCTGGTCTATTTGCACAGCTGCATTCAATTAGGTGAAAACGTTAATTGTTTTATACTTTTGTTCAATGCTTAATCCTGGAGAAAGAAGAATGGATGGTTGGCTTTCCTTTTTCATCTTTCGGTATTTTTGTTTTGTTTTCATTTCTCATCATAATATTTAGATAGTATTTGTGCAAGGGAAGGCAATCATAATGAAATGGATAATCAAACAGAGGGATCCAAAGGCATATTTACAAAAGCCTTCACCTCAGAAATGCTTCATTTACCCAGACAGTGGGCAGTGGAGGGCATGGGAAAGTCTGTTTCTATGGATAGGGAATGATTCTATGATTCATGCCAATCAGTGAGAGAGTCCTTCTTCCAAAAGGCTGTATATATAGGACACAGCATAATAAATCACTCTAGCAAGCAAATGTTCAGTACTTACCATACACCTTCAAGGTGTATCTAAGGACCCATGCTAAGAACTGGAGGTGCCAATATGAATAAGACATAAACCTCAGGGCCAAGACCAAGTAGAGGCAGGCACTTGCCTCAGGAGCAAAATTTAAGGGACATCAAAAAAATTGGTTAGCAAGATAAATAAGATTGCAATTCAATATTTTAAAAAATCAAAATTAATATAAAAAGGGCTGAACCCGTGGCTCACTCGGGAGAGTGTGGCACTGGGAGCGCAGTGGCGTTGGGAGCACCGAGGCTGCAGGTTTGGATCCTATATAGGGATAGCTGGTGTGCTCACTGGCTGAGTGCAGTGTGGGCGACACCAAGCCAAGGGTTCCGATCCCCTTACCGGTCACACACACACACAAAAAATTAATATTAAAAAACCCATGGTGCACAAAATGTCAAGACCTTAGTTTGCTTTTATTACTGATTATTAGTTAAATATGCAAAAAAACTTTAAGAAAGCCAATATAGATGTAAAACATAATAATTTAAGATGTTTACTGTCATCATAAAAGCAAGCATAGCACCAGAATCTAGAAAATCAAAGATGAAGAAAAGAGCAAGAAAAAAATAAATAGAAACCAAAAACCATGTGGAACAAAACAATTATAAAAATAACTATAAATGTTTTAAACTTTCCTTTTAAAGAATGTGACTGATATTACCTTCTAAAATAAAATTTCTTGATTTAAAATTTGGAGATAAGTTTGAGAGTCAAAAAGTATTCATTCCCTGTGACCCAAAAATCATGCTTTAGGGAATCTATCATAAGTACAACCAAAGTATGGAAAAAACATCTTTTTTTTTTTTTTTTTTTATAGCTGGCCAGTACAGGGAACCAAACTCTTGACCTTGGTGTTATAAGGCTGTGCTCTAACCAACTGAGCTAACCAGCCAGCCCATAAAAGCATCATTTGTAATTAAAAAAAAAAAAAAACCTTTAAGAACTAAACAGAATATTATCCACCCATTAAAAATAATGGTTATAATGATAAAACAATGTTAAGAAAATGGTTGGACTACTTAGAGTGAAAAAAGTAGGAAGCATAAATATATGTATACCACAGTATCAACTACATAAGAATTGGGTAGGAAAAAAATGATTCTAATGATTCTATTATGGTGGTAGAAATTGGAGTCTGTCTCTCTCTTTTCTTTTTTCCTTCTTCCTTCCTTCCTCTCTTCCTGTTTTTAGAAATCGTACTGTGTATTGAATTTTGTATTTATGTTGTACTTTACATTGTATATTATATTGTATCTCAGGGTTCAGGTAAGAAACAGGTGGCATACTCAAAGGAATAATTGAAAAAGTAATTACAGGACTACTCTTGGAGGTGTTGTAGGTAAAGGGAAGAAACAAGAGATGATAAAATACTTGGGGTTTAGCAAAAGCTGGGAGCTGTTACTACTCCTAGGTCAGATGGAGGAAGAGGAGAGGAGATCCTGGAACCAGGGGAGAACTGTAGTTATAGATGAAAGCTGTGCAACAGGAAGAACAACCATTACAACACTGTACTATGGGATGGGAATACATACTCCGATCTTTCTCTCCTTCATCCTTCCACTCTCCTGCTGGTGCCTTCCATTTGCTGAACTCAGCTGAACACTACAGGTTAAGGAGCCCAGATGATGCAGACTGTTAAAGTCAGCACTTGAGGGGCACAGAACAGGTAAGGAGAATGCTGAAAATTGGATCTGGAGGAGAAAACAGAATATACCTGCAAAATTATCAATATTATTTTTTAAATGGGAAAATATGTGAATTTAAAAATAGATTGCATTTGAAACTCACTTCCCTCATCAGTCAAATGTGAATAAAAATAATTTCTACCTCATAAGGTTATTGGATAACCTTGAAGATCAGCAATGCCCTGTAACTTGTTTTGTCAATACTATTATAATTATTATATATGTGTTTGTATTAACGATGGTGGTGGAGGTGATGGTGATAGTAGTGGTCATGGTGGTGGTGATAATGATATTGGTGATGATGATGGTACATACAATGGTGGTAGTTGTGGTGACAGTAGTAATGGTGGTAATGGTGGTAATGGCAGTGATGACAGTGGAAACACATGAGGATGACGGCAGTGGTGATGGTAGTAATGGTGGTGGTGATGGTGAAAGCAATTGCTATGGCAATGGTGGTGGTTGTATTATTGATACGCTGCTCTCTTACATGAGCTTTGAGTTTCATGTGATATCAAATGCTATCTTTAAATGATTTATGACTTCATTCACAAGTGAGTGATGGCATTAAAAACATACGTATCTGCTATGAGAGCAGGGGTGATCGGGCAGCAAAATATGGATCCTTCAGGACCCACCTCTGTGGTAGATCTTTAATCCATAGAAAAACTTAACTCAACCCAGCATACATTCACTGAGCAGCTATGCAAGGTCTTCAGAAATGAACGAAAGTTTCTGTCCTCAAAAACTTTACAGCCTGAGAGCAAGTAAAGGAGTCAAACGTCCAGTACTGTAAACACAGCATCCTAGGCTGATACTCTTCTTCCCAATGCCTAGCAGAGTACCTAGTGCATACAACCCTGAAACATATTTATTTAATGAATGAATGAAGGTTCTAAGAATTACTCTGGAAGTCCATATCATCTTGATTGCATTGAGAAGATGAGCACTTAAGCATTCCAACTACTTCACGTTTTAACTCAAGTAAGTATTCTCAATCATCCTATGAAATTGGTATTTATATTATTCCCACTTTACAAATACAGCAACTGAGGCAAAGATTAAGCAAGTAACTCTAAATTGCATATCTAACAAGTGAATAGTTTGGGATTCAAACCTAGACAATCTCAGGTCTAGAGCATGGACTTTTACCCATAATGTCCTCATAGAAGGCTCTATGGTGAGTGGATGAGGTGGAATTAGAATTGACCCTAGAGGACTGGAGAATGCCCTAGGGAAGGCCATTCAAGGCCAAGGAAATAATCCTAAGCAAAGGCCCAGAGGGAAACCACAGAAGGAGTTTGAATGTAAAAATGGGAAAGTCATTCCCAGAGATGATTTTCAGGAAGATGATCTGGAACTCAAGTTGCAGGTGGATTGTATAAAATCATGCGTGGAACAGTGAAATGAAGAGAACACAAGTTGAAATATATTATCTTGTATTCTTTAGGAACTTTGATGGATGTTTTGTTTGTCCTCAAAGGAACTCTCTCCTGAATTACCTGCAAAAGCGAGCAAATAATGCTTGGGGTGGTGGGACACACCTCTTCAAATGTGAGGCTGTTTTTGCCACAAGCCTGGCCAGTGGTGTCAGCAGAAGGAGTACAATGGCATCATGGGCAGGAAGCAGGAATGAGCTGTGGTGACAGCCCTGTGCTATACGTGGGAGGCCATGGTGGTGTGGGCGAAGGAGTTCTTGCCACAGGGACAAGGAAGGTGCATGATGGGACCAACATCTCAAGCCCAGGAAGGGATTCAGCCCAGAGGCCTGGCGAGGTTTCACAGGAGAGCACAGCAGAGGCAGCTCTAGCACAGGGCAGCACTGGGGAATTTCTCTCCAGTTTCCTGTTTCCCAACTGTATTTTATAGGCCAAGTCTGCCTGCCCCAACTCTGCCATCTCCTCCAGCACCTAAAATCGCAGCACCACCTCTGATTGTTTCTGCTACATTAGAACTGGCTGGAAAATGTGAAAATTCACTCTACCTCAGGGTGTGAAGATGAATGAATACAGGGAAATGATTTAAAAATCTCCTCAAAATAAAAACTATGTCAGAGGTGGTCAGGAACACGAAAAAAAAAAAAATCCCAGGCAGGGGAATGTCTAAGAAGAAAACACTGTGTGTGTGTTTTTCTTTGGCTTGGTTTCTTTAAAATAAAAATGTTGTTTGGGAATTCTGTGTGAGAATTTCTTTGTCGACACTGAGTTGGCTGTGTGCAGGCTCTCTTCTCGGATCAGCAGGGCACGTCAAACCAAGTCCAGGATGCTAAGTGTGGTTACCTGCAGTAAGCCTGTTGCCAGCCTGGGCCAGGCATGTGGCTGGAATTCCACCCAGCCTTCTTTGACGGTTTCATCCATCTTCTTTGACAAAGCCCGAGGACTTTGTTGTAGCTCAGCCAAGTCACTTCATTCACTTCATGCTTGCCTCAGTTTCCTCATATATTAAACAGGGCTAAAATAACTTTCTGAACAGTCCTCACCAAAGGGAAGGGGTTAGTTCTCACTTGGGAGGGTGGGGGCCGGGGAGTGCAGGGATGGACCATGTACAGGTGCATGGGCAGAAAATGCGATATTTTCCAATGGGGCGTTTCAGGTTCTCATAAGTGGGGCAATTAGCACCTTCCAGATGCGGTTGGCTTAAGGAAAGGTGGGAATTGAAGTAAATTTACAACCAATGGAAATATAAATAATCCACCCACAGGGAAAAAAACAAACAAGCACATAGTTTGGTTACCTTCACTAGAAAGAAATGCACTAAAAAATAAGTGGGTCCATTCAATAATACACGTGTGATAGTCACATTTGAAGAATTCTGTCTTTATCCATTTGTTTATTTGTTTAAATTTTTATAAACATTTAGTAAATGCCTATTGTACTGTCAGGCACTAACTTAATACTGTATATATAGCTATAATAGTGAAAAAAAACCAACCTGATACATCTCTCCCTCCAACAGGTTTTACAGTCCAGTGGGGGAGACAGACATTAAGCAAATAAAAATAAATAGAAGATAGATTGATTGATCAATAGATTGATGGATAGATAAAGGGACAAAGAGATAAATGCATACATACAAATTCTGATAGATACTATTAAAAAAAAAAGAATAGAATACACTGAAAAAAATCAGGGGCTCAGTAAAGCCCACTTTGTGAATGTGACATTTGAGCTACAATCTGAAAATTGAGCAGGAGCTCACTGGGTGAAGAGTGACAGAACATTTCGGGCAGAGGAAACAAGAAGTAGGGACACACTTAACAAAGAAGATGCCAGTGTGTTTGGAGAGAAGTGCAAGGATACAAAATCGGGCTGGAGACCTGGGAAGAAGCCAGATCATGCAGGGTCCTGTAGGTGATATTAAGGTCTGTAGGTTTTATTTTAGCTACAATGGGAGTTTACTGCAGAGTTTTTGAGCCAGGGAAAAAAGCATGACCCATGAGAGTGGAAGCAGTGGGACCAGTTAGGAGGCTGAAGAGACACTAAGTTGACATGAACTAAAGTGATCACGACAGAGAAGACTCAGAGGCTCCCAGTTATATTTAGGGGTAAAACTCAAAGGAATTGGTGACTCGGATGTGGAGTGGAAAAGTGGAAGAAGTGGCAAGGAAAGCTCTTGGAGTTCCAGTCTGAGCAGCCGGACGAGCAGAAGTGCCATTTATGGTGACAGGGAAGCTGCTTCGAAGAGCTCACAGGCCAACACATAGAAAAGACTATTTGCAATGCTGGTGCTTGAGTGCCATGCTTGAGGAATACACAAAGCACTATGGAAGCAGAAAGGAAGGGGCCTATCAATCTGCCTGGAGTCTGAGGAAAAGGTGTTACAGAAGGGGCATCACTGGAGATGGTGCCCAAAAGATGAAGTGTTGAACAGACTGAAAATGGAAGAAAGGTCTTCTAGGAAGAGCAAGAGCATTTAAAAATATATAAATAATAATTCCAATCCTACAGAACTTTTTTTTAAATTGAAATATAGTTGATTGTACATATCTGTGTGGTGCAGCATTGAATATCAATACCTGTGTGCAACATGTGATGCTCAAATCAGGATAAATAGTATATTCAGCATTGTACAATGTAATCATTTTCTTATAGAATTTTTGAGAGGCTTAAATGTGATAATTTATGTGGACATACCTAAAACCATGTCTTGGAATTCTTTGGTGATGCTCACACTGCTGTCACCAACCCATCCAACAGCCAAGGTTGCATGTGTGTATTTTGTTCCTTACCAGCTGAAAGGGGAATAAAACTTAAATTGGCTTCTTTGCCTCTTCCTCATGCACCTGAGATATGTATATGAAATGATAAACTCTTGTTCACCTGCAGAGCTATTGACTGAAATTACAAGAAATTCATTTGTAAGGCTAGCTGTTTTTATGCTTTGTGTTTTAAAATTGTCTTCCTCTAAGTCTTAAGTAAAGTTTATTTTGAAAATTTCTGCTCTTCATTTGTCTTTGCACCTCTCTCATCAGCTAGCATGGGGCCTAGCACAAGGAGGTAACTAAACAATATGTATCAACAGAGCATTTATGAGGGACTCCTATTTTCCAGAGCCTATATTAGGTCTGGGAGCACAGAGATAATTAAAGCAAAGTTTCTGTTCTAAGGAACTCACAGACATAAATCTCAGGGAATAAAAACATATGCATACATACTTATATACAGTGTGATAAATATGTCCAAATAAATAAATATAGTCTCTCTCCCACCCTCCACACAAAACTCAGAAGTTAACAGAACACAGACAAACCAAAATATTTTTCAATCCATAAGCATTTGCAGACTGAAAATCTCCACAGCAGAAACTTAAAGGGCACAAAAGCGGACTAAAGTACAGTCAGTAGAATTCCTTGAAGTTACCCATAAATATTCACCAAGTCTTTCCGCAGTCCTATACCTAGTCATAAATCCCCGTTTCTTTTCAAGAACTCTTACATTTGATCAACGATGCAGGGTGATGTTTAAACCAGGCCATTTGGAATATTCGATTTTTATACATAGTTTTAAGATTTTAATTTCCACTCTGCAAGCCAGCTCAGATTTTCCCTGTCCTGAAATAAATCAGGATTTCCAAGACTTGAAAGCAGACTCTAAGCACAGAGGGCTTTCTGAACGTTCAGCCTGGTTGCACTGCTCAGTCAAGTCCTACTTACAAACAACTTACCTCTCACCTCATCTCAGCCCTGGGGGGATGACCTGGAAAACTGGCAGCTAATATGGTAAGAGAAAATGCCCAGCACTTGAGATCAATCTGTCAAAAAGAGGCAAGAGCTATTCATCAAAGGAGAGAGAGGCAAATGCAAAGATGCTGTGAAACATTTACCCAACCAATCTGAAACTAATTGCCCCTTCTACTTAATCTCTTCTCTTCCATGTCTTGCCAGTGGCCATGGAACTGTAAAGGGATAGCTAGCTCTTAGCAGTAGAATGGATGATGTATATAGGATATTGCTAATATATCACAGAATCAGAGCTTGTGAGAGCTGAAAGGGCCTTTGGAGTTCATTTAGCCAACTACCTGGTTTAGAGAAGTAGCACTGGGGGTGCGAGTTGGGGGCAGAAAGAGCCTTGGACTTGGGGTAAGACTGGAACAGGTTTCTAGACTCTACTCCATTATTTTCAAGTTATAAGATCTTAGGGAAGTCACTTCAAACTGTCTGTAAATTATATTCCTCACTTGTCAAAAGGGAAAATAGTCTTATTTATAAGGATTCCATGAGAATATGGTAATATAAGTAAATGTACCTTGGAAACTACTGAACATATACATGGGTGAGAAATCATTATTATTGTAAAGAACCCAATAAATCCTACCTGAATCCAGTCGATAGCAGAGTCAACACTTTCTTAACTGAACCTTCACCTAACTGACCTGATAGAATCACCGATAGCTTCAGTTCATTTTGTAAAAGATATAGAGTCATGACTATGGAACAGAGGATGTCTAATGATACTGGCCTAGTCTCTAGCATGCCAGGAATTTATCTCCTACCAGTTCAGTGATATGCTGATCAAAGGTCCGTTGTATTTGTTCCCATACTCTTTATTCTACTTATATTTCTGAATTCAATCACCATATTTAATTAAATATCACATAAGCTAATAAAATGAGTTTTTATAGAGATTTGTTATTTATATAGAATATAGTTGATACAACTGTATCAATACAGTTATTTAATAAAACTGTATCAATACAACTATTTAAAGTCAACTTGTTAAAAGACTCTATTGTCAAATTAGTCATGAGCAATACCATTGTAAAAGACTGGGGGAAAATCATAAAAATCTAGGAGCCCTTTTCATTCATATTTCCTCCAAGTATCTTTTACATCTTGCTCCACATTAAAGAAGCTTACAATTGTAGAGTTTATGAGTACAACCATTCAAGAGAGTCAACTTGCATTCAGCCTTTAAATAAGAAGGAAATCCTGCAGTACGTAATAACATGGATGAATTTTGAGGATATTATGCTAAGTGAAATAAGCCAGCCACAGAATGATGAACACTAGTAAAAGATACTTATATGATTCCACTTGTATGAAGTATCTAAAATAGTGAGACTCACAGAATCAGAGAGTGGAATGGTGGTAGCGAGGGGCTGGGGAGAGTGAGAAATGGAGGGTTGATCACTAGTGATCATAAAGTCTCATTTATGCAAGAAGAAAATGTTCTAGAGATCTGCTATACAACTTTTCCCTGTAATTAACAACATCAAATTCAAAATTTTGTTAAGAGAGTTGATCTCATGTCAAAAGTTCTTACTACAATAAAATAAAATTTACAAAAATTAAAGAGAGAGTAAAAAGGAGAAATGGAGAGACAACTGGGCAATCCAATCAGTGGATTCACAGGCAAAGCAAAGGCCTGAGCCCTACATTGGAAAAATTGTTATATCAATTTTGTATTAATATAATTCCCTTCCTAACTAAATCTAATAACTATCCAACTGCCGGTTCTAGTTGACTTGTAGGTATTTATTTGTTGACATTTTTATACCTGGTAATCCGCTGACCTAAAGGAGTCCTGAACATAAATCATATTTAATGCCAATTTCTTGCCAGTCAAGAACCTACAATCTAGTTAGACACTAACAAAATATGCAATACTTACAGTTCAGTTATTATCCTCCAAGTGCAATGGTACCAAAGAGAAGACTAAATTTTTCAAAACAGCTGGAAGACTTTTGTTTCTATTTGCCGCTGTCATACATTACCTGGTTTTGTCTGTTACCTAGTCAGCTGTTCCAGGGATAATGTTTCCTTATCATTAATTCACCTTTGGTGCTTAGCAGAGATGAAGTTCTCACTTGGTATGAAATGTATGAAAGAAGCAAAACATACGCAGGTCTTTCAAGATGGGATTAAATAAGAGGAAAATCCAAGAGGCAGGAACAGACAGAACAAGTCCTTGACCCATTTGTTCTCATCAACGTTTCTTGAGTACCTTCTCAGACATCTTAACCTCTCTGCTTGTGTGCCAAATCTGACCAGCAGGCTTGGTTAGCTCACACGGTAGGGATTCTTTTATTGGAACAAGGTGCCATCATTCATATATCAGTAGATTTTATGTACAGGTTAGCAATTTCCCGTAAAATATCAGAAGGTCCAGAAACACGAGCATTCCCACATGGCAGCAATGAACAGGCACTTTTCTATATAGTGGCTTTTCCTGTAGATGAGACAGGATCACTCCAATATTTTAGGGTTAGCCTCACTCCCTGGTTGGCCTCACTCATGTCTGTCCCTGTGTGCCCCTTTAAGCAGTTAAGATTTTGAGCCCTTACACACTATGTGCCTTGCATTGTGGGGATGCTGGGTCCCTACCCTGAAGGTGCTGCAGAATTACAGGAAATGATCCAGGTGGCAGGTGAAACTTAAGAAGTAGCCATGGGAAATATATGCATCCCAGACATCTTTCAAAGACCAAAATCATGGGAATCAGTGAAAGATCTTGTCAAGGGGAAGGAGAGGCAGGTTTAAAGTAATTTCAAGGATGATAGCCCAGAACATCAAGAGGAAGGTGACTGCAGTGGGATAATTAGGGTAAAAGGCAGAAAGGGAAGGAGAGAGGGAGAAAGGCAAGAGGAAAGGAGGCAGGAAGGGAGAAAGAAAATATTTACTTGGCTGCTCTGCTAAGCATTTTCACTTAAGCTGATTTTAGGGGAAAGGTATGACCTAGATTTTGGACATACTGAGTTTTGGAGCTAGTGGAACTTCCAGGGGTGGTGTCTAATGGGCAATAGAAAAGAAAACAGGAGGATCATGCCTTCAACAATCTTCAATAATAAAAAGTAATAATGATAAAAACATCTAATCTGTATTAAACATGTACTCCATGCCAGTTACTATGCTAAACACTTCTCATGTCAGAGTAATCACACAATCTTCCCAACAATTTTAACAGGTAGCAATAACAATAATAACAACATAGCTAATACAGAGTACAGACTTGCTGTGCCAGATACTGTTCTAAAAGTTTTACACATTTTAACTTATTTATTTTTACCACATCTTTATGAGATAGATATTTCACTATTACCTGCATTTTATAGATGACAAAGCTAAAATTAAGAATCAGGTCACTTTCCTAAGATTACATAACTAGTAAGTAACAATGTTGGACTCTTCACCCAGGTCTGTCCGAATCTGTAGTTTAAATGTTGAGCCACTACAGTCTACTAACATTCTGTGCCAGGCACTATATTTGGTACTAATGACTCAAAAAGTGAAAGAAGATAGGCAGTCTCTGCCCTCAAGGAGCTCACAGTCTATTGGGAGAGACAGACATGTGCACAGACACTACAGGCTAATACTCAAGTGAGATCTAGGAGACACGTGGGTACCAGGTGCTATGAAAACCCTGGGGTAGGGGAGCTGAGCCTGTGGGTGGGGGCAGGGAGTGGTGGGGACAGGCAGCTAAGTCTTCACAAGGAACACAGCACAAGGAGGCTGATTCTGGAAAGATGAATAAAAATTTGCCAGGCAGAGAAGAGAGAAAAAAAATGAAATATGGAAGTTTAAATCAAGATGTCCTAGAAGACTAGAAATTTGTCAAAGTGGAAGAGGGCACAGGAGAATGAGAACTTAAGAGGAGATGGAGCTAGACTGTGAAGGCTTTCAGAGCCAGATTCAGCAACGAAGGAATACAGAAAGCTCATATAGTGAGAACTGTCATGCAAAAAATGTGCATTTTTGGCCTGTAGGTAACAGGGAGAAGTTGAAAGAGATACATGCTCAAGTCTGTATCTGAGAACGTCCCTCAAGCAACAAGGTGCAACTTGGGAAGGTGCATTTAGGAAATTGTGGCCATAGCCCAGGTAAGCAAGGGCGAGGACCTGAACGGAGAAGGTGGAGGAAAAAGGATAGATTAAAAAGAAATTTCAGAATTCTAATAGGTTATGCAGACATCCCTTTGCAAGGGGAACATATCCTCTGGCTTTATATTAAAAATTTTAAAGATACTATAGTGGGATAACTTTCACAAATTCGTTTTGGCTATACGGAATAAACTGTTGAACTCAACGAGAGGAAAGTTGCTATTTTTATCTCTTTATATTTATATCTATGATCTACCTCTTTCCATAAAGGATTTGAGGTGTCTGGAAAATCACTAAATGAAATGCAGCATTTGATGACAACGGGCTTCTTACTAAAAGAACTTCTCTGGCACCATAAATCAGCTGTTCCTGTCAAATGAGACAAATTCAACTTGAAGATATCAAGAAACATCCTCTGCGTCAGCTCCAGATTCCAACTTGCTGTCCCTTCCTTTCTCTAAAAAAAAAAAAAAAATGGTGAGAAAGTGTCCAGTGTGTTCTACTGCTAAATTGAGCCTTTCTCTGGGAAAAGGAGGAAATATGGAAACCGGCAATGCGTTTCAAACAGAGCCTACACGCCCTTTCCTGGAGACACTTAAACTTATATAAGAAAATGTGTAAATAAACCAAAACTTTAAATGAGGCAAAACCTTAATCTAAAAACAGATAAACTCTAAGGAAGATGAGCTCTCAAAAATATATGTATATATGTGTGTATATTTAGTTAATATACATATATCAACTCACATTTGTGCACAAAGCATTTTTTTGCCTTCTTAATGTCATTTAACTTTTTTATAACAACTTGCAAAAAGGCTGGGAAAGAATTATCATCTCCATTTTACAGATGAAAGAACTGAAGTTCAGAAGTTAAAGTGACTTCCTGAAAGTCGTACAACCTTAGTTATTAGTGATATAATTAGGTCTAAATATCAATTTTACCAATTCTCATTTCAAGAAAAGAGGGGTTACTAGAAAAAGTGTAAGAGCTAACATTTAGAGTAGTTACTATGTGTCACGCACCATCCTAAGTGTATTATATGCATTATCACATTTAATGTTGAAATCACCCTATGACAGAAGCAATATCACTGTTCCCATTTCACAGATGAGAAAACTGAGGCTAGAGACGGTGATGACCCCAAGGTAGCATAGATAATTATTGGTGGAGCTGGTATCCAAACCCAGGCATATGGTGTCAAGTCTAGCTCTTACTCAAATAAACATCTATTTAAATTCTGCCTCTGCTAGCTATTAACTATCATCCCTGATCAAATTATTGAATTTTGGGGACCTCTCTTAAATTAATTATATATAATTAATTATATATAATTATTATATTTATAATAATTATATTTATAATATTATTATATTATATTTATATATATAAATCTGGTTTGGCATCTTATTCTTAGTAGGCTACTAATAAACATTAGTTTCTCTTCTTTTAACCACAATGCATTATCACTAGTAATTTTTATGATAAAAATAATCATGTTAGTTAATATAACATCATAAAACAGCAGCACTTGTATTGACAGTTAAAAAAAACAGGGACTATATCTTAAGCTCATTTTAGAGTCATATTTCACAACTATTCTCAAAGTTTTCTTACTGGGTTCTTAAGAAAGAATTAAAATTTCCTTTTGAGGGGAAACAAAAATTACATATGTTCATAAAATTAATTATCTTGCCCAAAAAAACCCATTTGTTATGGAATTCCCAACATATTAAATCTGAGTTACTTAGTAATACTAGAGTTTAAACAAGTAAAATCTTGTTAATCAAAGACCAGTCTCAGAAAATTATCATCCAAATACTGCAGTCTTTAGAACTTTGAAATCAAGTGACTTGAATTTGAAACCGTGTCATATTTGAAAGTCAGAGTTCTACTATACTGGTTTCCAACCCTTTTAGGTAAAAGTGCTTCTTTTTAAACATAAGATAACTTTTGGATCTACCCCCATCACAATAAGAAAAAATGTTATTAATTTATATTGATTTTTAAAATTACAGTAACCAAAACAGCTATGTATTCATTAATGTATAAATTAATTTGTATTTTACTAATCCTAAAACTACCTATGTACACTTAATGTTAAAAAATGATGATACTTTGAGACACTAGACATTTTTTTTCAGTATACAAATTCTTGTGCCTATATGGCTGTATTAATCCCTTTCAAAAAAAAAAAAACAACCCTATAACATACCATAATGATCCACTGGGTGGAAGCCAATGTTCTAAAATGCTAGAACTAGAAGGGACATTTAAGGTCATAAACCACCTCAGTTCCTAATGAACATGTCCCAGCTTAACACTTTGAATGTTAGGCATGTGTTATTTGTTTGAACACACTCGAAGACCTGGGAGCTGGAGTAGCTGGACTAGCCTTGGCAAAAGAGACAAGGGTGTGCTAAGTGCCTCACGAGTTGGTGTTAAGGTATTAGGAAACCCTTTAGAAGGAGCTTAAAGCTGCTTAAATCTCTCATGTCCCAAACCCAAACTACACTAGTTTTCTCAAAAGGGGGTGGGGGGGGTGAATGGGGATTTAATATAGGCACCTGGTTCTTAAAGCATTTAAAGGTAAAGGAAGCAGAAAGGGATGGTAAATAATCTGAGAGATCAGTAACTGCCTGAAGCTGCTACCACCCATAGAGCCAGAGGCAGGGAAGGAAGGAGGTGGTGTTAGCAGAGCCTAGGAACACTCACTGCCCATTCTGTGGCTGCTGCTGCTGTAACCACAACTACTTGACTTGCTGATATCACTGAAGCCCATGACCTCTGGCAGTCACTAGCACTCACTCACCAGATCTATCGCTGCTAAATCTGCTGAAAGTGGCTGGAGTACATAGCCACCCATTTCTGCCAGAGACAACAGCAAGAGCAGAGCAATGACCCCCCCCCCATACCTGTCTTCTTCCCCTGTTCTAGCCCTGCTTTGCAATCTGCTGTTACCTCCCACTGGTTACATAGAAAGGGAAGCCAGCCATCAAGGGAGTTTGGGAAGTGCAGTTTGCAGAAGTCTAGCCGCCTGTGATAGAGACCAGAGCACGGAAAATTCGGAAGGGAGCTGACAGTAAAAGGCAAACGATCAGAATAGTCCAACCCTTTAGCTACCCAGATCCATTCCCACCCTTTTAGCCATATTCAACTTCCATGGATAACAGAATTATGACCTCATGATCTGTTATAACAGAATCATAATGTGATGTTCCTCTCTCTAATACAAAGATCCTATCATCTTTTTCAGAACCTCAGAGACAAAAAAAACCCCAGCAACCACCATATCTGTGAGTCACAATTTAACCTGGAAATTCTATAGCCTAAAAACTAAATTAAAAACCAGCTACCACCAATACTCCTCATATAAAATATTAAGAGTAAGGGAAAGAGAAAAAAAGAAATAGTTTGTCAATATATATACACATCCACACATAAAATAAAAGAAAGAACATGTTTGTAGTTGCTATGTTGTTTCTGCAATGGGTCGTTTATTCCATAGTTAATATTTATGTACATCCCTTGCCGTTGGCCAGCACTCTGAAGGGGAGACCCAAAGCTTACCTGTTATTTCCCATCACTGTTAGCCCTCCTAAATCTTGGTGCCTTTTGGTAGCATCAGCACCATCCAGAACAACCCTGGAAAATGAGTAGAATTTGGTGGACACCACTCCCAATTTGAACCAATTTAGATTTGGACGAGAGCTCTCTATCTCTGACATTCAGTGAATATAAAGTTTTATGAAATGTGTTAGTAATTTCAGTTAGGTTATTTGCCTTTTGAATACGGATATATTTTCCCCATTTACATGTGAAGTACTTAGCAATATGGTCATGTTTAAGTCTAATCTTGTCAGTTTTGTATTTATCTCACCTGTTTTTTTGGTCTCATTTATCTACTTTTCCTGATTTCCACTGGATTAATTGCATAATTTCTAGTGTTACATTTTATCTTTTCTATGGGTTTATTAAAAATAACATTTTCTTTTATTTATTTAATGGTTGCTTTAGGATTTACAGTTTGCATTGTTAACATGGTCTACCTTCAAATAATATTATACTACTTCACATATAAGGTAAGAAGCTTATTACTGTGTGTTTTCATTTCTCCCCTTCTCTTTGTGATACCCATCCCACATTTCACCTCTGCATATGTTAATAACTCCACAACACACTGTTATTATCCTATATTTAAAGAATTAATTTTTTCTTAAAGATACTTTTTAAAAATAAGATACTTTTTAAAAATAAGATACTTTTAAAAAATAAGATACTTAAAGATACTTTTTTAAAATAAGAAAAAATTATATAATACTTAACCATATATTTACCATTTCCAGTGGTGTTCTTTCATTCGGTAAATCCCAGTTTCCATCTGATGTCATCTTTCAGACTGCTTTCCTCTAACATTTCTTACAGCGCAGGTGTGTTGGTGACATATTCTATCACCTGTTGCTTGTTTGAAAATGTCTTTCCCTTTCATTTGTGCATATTGTCCACGTCTTCCATTAGAGTCTGTAGCATTTTGAATGAGCTATAATAGCACTTCATATGAACCTCATTGGCTGCGATACTGCCACTGCATAAAGCTGAGAGTCTTTATTTAGCATTTTAATAATAGTTATTTTAAATTTCTGATCTGAAAATTCCAAAACCTCTGCCATATCTGATTCTGGCTCTGATACTTTATTTTTCTCTTCAGATTGTGTCTTGCCTTTTCACATTTCTGCTAATTTTTTGTTGATAGCCTGACAGTATGTAGGAAGTAAAAGGAAATAAAGGAAATAGGTCTTTAGTGTGAAGTTTAATGTTTTTTGGCTAGGAATTAGGCTGTGTTTGCTGTTTGCTGTAGGTGTCAGAGGCTAACATTTCCTCTAGGTGTCCTTGTTTTTTGTCTCCCCTGTTATCTTTGGATTTCCCTAGAGGTTTTTTCTTAAATAGAGTCTGAGGCTTGAAGTTCTTTCAGCTGTAATGCCCTGTTGTACAGAAGCCCAGCTGATGTTGTGGTGGGTGGTACAGGCTCGAGGAACAGGCTTCTGCTCCTGGGCTGCTTCTCTCTGTAAGCTCTGATTCTTTGTATTCTGTTGTTGCTTCAATTTTCATGGTAGTGGCTTGTCTTGTGACCTCAATTCCAAGAAGAGTTGTTGATCTCCAATTTGTTCAGCTTTTTTTTTTTTTCTTGTTGGGAGAATGGGAGTGATGACTTCCAAGATTTTTACATGTCAGACCAGAGATGAGAAATCTCATTGTCTTCCATTTCTTTTTTTTTTTTTTTTTTTTCCGTTTGGTCTTTTTGCGGGACCGGCAACGGATCGCAACCCTCAGTGTTGCGCCCGCACCTCGCTCAGCCAGTGAGCGGCCGGTCTGTATGTGGGATCCGAACCCTCGGCGGGAGCGCCGCTGCGCTCCCAAGCGGCGCACTGTAGCAGTGCGCCACCAGGCCGGCCTATTGTCTTCCATTTCTTTTTTTTTTTTTTTCCGTTTGGTCTTTTTGCGGGACCGGCAACGGATCGCAACCCTCAGTGTTGCGCCCGCACCTCGCTCAGCCAGTGAGCGGCCGGTCTGTATGTGGGATCCGAACCCTCGGCGGGAGCGCCGCTGCGCTCCCAAGCGGCGCACTGTAGCAGTGCGCCACCAGGCCGGCCTATTGTCTTCCATTTCTGAAGGATATTTTTTTCTGGATATAGAAATTTAGTTTGACAACTTTTCTTCTTTCAGTATATTCAAGATGTTGACCCATTGTCTTCTGTCTTACACTGTTTCTGATGAGAATTCAGTAGTCATTCTTTTTTTTTTTTTCTTTTATATGTAATGTATCTTTTTCTCTGGCTGCTTTTAAGATTTTCTCTTTTTTGCTGATTTTCAGTAATTTGGCTATGATGTGCCTTGGTGTTATTTTCTTTGTGTTTATCCTGTTGAGATCCTTGAAAAAGATTTGATGATTATTTATTAAATAACTTTTCTATCAACCCCACCCCTTTTCTAGGTCTTTAATTACATAGCTATTAAACTATTTTATATTTTATCAAGGACACTGAGACTCTACTTTTTTTTCCCTTAGGCCTTTCTTTCTACGTACTTCCACTTGGATAGTTTCATGCTTGCTAATCTTTTGTTCTGCTGCTAAGTCCATTCAGTGAATATTTCATTTCAGATATTACATTTTTCCTCTTTAGAATTTCCATTTGGTTCTCTTTATATCTTTTATTTCTTGATTCATTATGTTTATATTATTCTTTAAATCCTTGAAAATATTTATAATAACATAATACCAACTTTATAGTTCTTGTCTGCTAATCCCATCATCTCTGTAACTTCTGGGTATATTTCTACTAATTGATTTTTCTTCCATCGATGGGTGATAGTTTTGTTTCTTTGTATATTTAGTCATTTTTTATTAGATGCTGAACATTGTAAGTTGTACATTACTGAATATCTGGATTTTTCTGTCTTCCTTTAAAGAGCGTGAAAATTTACTGTGTTAGACATTTAAGTCTCTTATGAATAAGGTTGACCCTTTTTAAGGCTTGTTTTAAATCTTTGTTAGGCTAAGTCCAGAGTAAGACTATCCCTTCCCCAGCTACTATGGCGTAAGCCTTCCTGAGTCTCTACAGAATTCCCTAAATGTTCAACAAAGTTTCTGCACTCTGGCTGGTCAGAACTCCCAGCCCTTTGCCAGCTATAGGAATTATTTGGTTTATACCTCCTTGATAGGTATTCTTTGCTTGACTTCAGAGAGTCCCACCCTACACATGCACAAGATAGTATTCAAAGACTCAAGGGGACCTCTATGCATATTTCTAGGTCTCTTTCTGGTTTTACATTCCTCTTCTCTGGTACTCTTCCCTGCTGTTCAAGTCACTTAGGCCTCCTCTAACTCTTATCTCTGTTTCCTCAATTAAGTAAAACAGCCAAACTTTATTTGGTTCTCCCTCCCTGTCTCACATTCCGGAAAGTACCTTTAGATTGAAAGCTGAGTTGATTGTAGGGCTCGCCTCATTTATTTACCTTCTCTCATGGAACACGGTCCTGTACTGTCTGATGTCTGAAAAGAAATGTATTATATATATATTGTTCAGTTTTTCTGGAAAGTACCTTTAGATTGAAAGCTGAGTTGATTGTAGGGCTCACCTCATTTGTTTATCTTCTCTCATGGAACATGGTCCTGTACTGTCTGATGTCTGAAAATAAATGTATTATATATATATAAATAAATATATATATATATATAAATAAATATATATATATAAAAAAAAAAATATATATATATATAGTTCAGTTTTTCTGGAAAGTACCTTTAGATTGAAAGCTGAGTTGATTGTAGGGCTCACCTCATTTGTTTACCTTCTCTCATGGAACACGGTCCTGTACTGTCCGATGTCTGAAAACAAATGTATTATATATATATTGTTCAGTTTTTCTAGTTGTTTTTGTCTAGTGAGCAAGTCCATTACCAGTTACCAATTATAGATACTTTTAGCATTTCACTATAGAAAAAAGTAGATATGAGATTCCATACATGCATTTATATATTAATTTGGCAAACAGTTATTAAATATCTAAGACGTTCCTGGCACTGTGCCTCAAGAAAAAGCAAAATGGTAGAATGCAAAAAACCTAACCTTTAAAGTCAAGAGATCTGGGCTTCAGTCTTGGTCTTTGTTCACTCACTTTGCAAGAAGTTACTTAACCTCTCTGAATCTCAGTTTCCTTCATGTTAGGCCAGGATAATAATATTCCTACTTTGTAGGATTATTGTTAGGATTACATATATTGTTTGTAAAACCGCTAGCCAATTTCTGGCACATAGCCTGATCCTAATTGATTGCAATTATTATTTTCATCAAATGTGCTATGGAAAGAATTGAAGGGACAATAAATCAGCAGATTGTGGTAAAAAGTGCCTCCACTGGAGGTTAGTAATAAACCTATGCCTGGCAGCAAAGGGATAAACTGGGAGACATCCAAGAGAAAGAAAGAACAAGGAAAACTGAGAGCTTTAAAGAAATAAACTTTTCTCTCCTGGTTAAGTGAAATCGGAGAATTTCAGGATAAGTAGTACAATCACACTCAGGCACTGAAAGGCAGGCTGGTAGCTACTGATACAGCAATTGGATTTCTTAAAGAGAAGATGGAGCCGCAGAAATGGTGGGGTTGATCTCTGTGTGAGGAAAGTCACTGCGGCATAGATGAAGACTAACAGAAGGATGCTCCTCAGTGTCACTCTCCATAGGTCAGGTGGAGAACTCCAGCTAAATCTGAGATTTCATGACATGCAGAAAGAAGACTGGACTAACTCTATGGGCCAAACATGTTTCAAGTAATTACACTTAGTAACAAAATCCTTTAATTTGAGTTTATGTTCTATTTTTTCAGAAATACTCAAGAGGGCTCAAGAAAAGAAGATTGAGAGTGAATTCTAACTCATAAATAATCCATCCTACTAATTAGCTGGGGATTTAAGTGAAAGAATGAATAATGTAGGTGTTAAATTTCATATCAGGTAATTTCCAAACTCCTACCAAAGTTTAGGTTTTGTGCTTTTCACTCCAGTGCCATTTTTCAAAGTAACCTTAACAGTAAGGAGTTTAAATAAATTAACATTATGTTAATTTCCTTGTGTTCAGATTTATTTCTCTTATAGAATGTAAGTGCCTTTAATTCAGTCAACGATGACTTATTTTTCTTTACACCATATCAGCACCAAATACCATGATGTTGCCCATAGTAAGTGCTCAATAAATATTTTAAGCATGAAAATTTGAATGATTTAATAAGTGGAGGGATCATCAATATATCTGATGGGATTAGCAAGACAAACTTTACAAAAGCGTGGCTTTTTCAAGTTAAGCTGGCCACTGACCATTCAGAACTTTAATGCTTTTTAAAGTTGGGGCACATTTTTGTATAAAGCCTTTATACAAACCATCTTTCTCTCCTCCCCCACCCAATTTAGCCATAGAAAATAAAAATAGTCATGGTTACTTTGAGAAGAACTCTGAGGCCCTAACAGCAGGAAGTAAAACAGGGTAATGTGTGGGATGAGAACTTAATGAAATTTGGGAAATTTTATGTAATATTCTCATTTTGGTTGGTTTCTACTTTATTAAATTAAAGTTCTTTAAGACACAAAGCAATAAAAACAAATAAATTCAGGCAGAAAAAAGTCTTGTTAAGTAACATTCTGTAAGAGAAACTATTTGTGTGATTTTGTCCTCCATCTTTTTTGAATAATCAAATGGAGTTTACTTATGAGTGACATTCCTTAAAATGGATTCTTTGAGAGTCACCAAACTATGTTGAGGGGAAAAAAACCTATATATTATTTTCTATGTGGTTATTTTAAGAACAATTATATTTGATATATTACAAATGATAGTGATAATTGAAAAGGTTTAAAAAACCACCTGATTTAGATTCAAAAAAATGTCACCTAGAATTCCTTTATATGCATTGTCCACGTCCACATTCTAGGATGCTTGATCACGCTAAGATGTCCCTTTTGATATCAAGGCCTTCATTACTCTTTGAGCAGACTTCTAATTTCCATGGCCATCTATAATTACTCAAAGTTTAAGTTCCAAATTTGTATCAATTGTGCTTTAGAAGATGAGGTGCCACACAGAGATATCCTCTAATATATCTGACACTAGCTATTTATTTATCTGGGTAAGAGTATCTTTCCTTATTTGCCAACAATATGTCTCTTTCTACTCCATGTGCCCTATCCTCTCTGTAGTCAATATTTATCTTAATCTGAGGCCAGTAGCCCCTCTCTGAATCTTTTTTTTTTTTTCGTGTCCGGCAACGGATCGCAACCCTCAGTGTCGCGCCCGTACCGGACCGGGACCGGCAACGGGATCGCAACCCTCGGTGCTGCGCCCGCACCTCGCTCAGCCAGTGAGCGGGAACCGGTCTGTATGTGGGATCCGAACCCTCGTCGGGAGCGCTGCCACGCTCCCAAGTGGCTCACTGTAGCAGTGCGCCACTGGGCCGGCCCCCATGAACTTTTCGAAGTACCTTCACATGTGCTAGACTCCATCTTAAATGGATCCGAACCCTCGTCGGGAGCGCTGCCACGCTCCCAAGCGGCGCACTGTAGCAGTGCGCCACCGGGTCGGCCCCAGTAGCCCCTCTCTGATGCCTATGTTTTAATAGTGTGAGAAATGCTTTAAAATCCTTTTCATGTGAATAGTAACCTCTTATCCAGAGCATAAGCTTTAAAATTTTTCATTTTCCCAATTAGACAAAAATAAAGGAGTATTTTTTTTTATTTTAACTTCTCAATACACATGGTAGTTGATTTTCGTGACCCTTTACCCATTTTTCTTTCCCTTCTCCCTCTCTCCCCTTCCTCACCATCATATCTGTTCACTTGTTTTAACAAGTTCAAGGAATTGTTGAGATTGTTGTGTCTTCTCCCCCCCCACCCTTTATTTGTTTGTATGCTTATTTATTTATTTTTAGCTCCCACAAGTAAGTGAGAACATGTGGTATTTCTCTTTATGTGCCTGACCTGTTTCACTTAATATAATTTTTCTCTAAGTCCATCCATGTTGCTGCAAATGGCAGTATTTCATTCTTTTTTATAGCAGAGTAGTATTCCATTGTGTGGATATACCATAGTTTCCTTATCCACTCATCTGATGATGGACATTTGGGCTGGTTCCAACTCTTGGCTGTTGTAAATAGTGCTGCAAGAAACATTGGAGTACAGGTATCCCTTCGACATGATGATTTCCATTCCTCTGGGTATATTCCCAGCAGTGGAATAGCAGGGTCATAGGGTAGATCTATCAGTAATTGTTTGAGGAACATCCATACCATTTTCCATAAAGGCCGCACCATTTTGCAGCCCCACCAACAGTGGATAAGAGTTCCTTTTTCTCCACAACCTCTCCAGCACTTATCATTCTCAGTCTTTTGGATATTAGCCATCCTAACCAGAGTGAGATGGTATCTCAAAGTGGTTTTGATTTGCATTTCCCAGATGCTGAGTGTTTAAGTCTGTTTTGTTTTGCTATAACAGAATTATCTGAGACTGGGTAATATACAAAGAACAGAGGCTTATTTGGCTTACAATTCAGGGATTGTTGCATCTGGCATAGGCCTCAGGCTGCTTCTACTCATGGCGGAAAGTGGCAGGCAGCCGGTGAATAGCAGCAGATCACGTGGAGAGAGGAAGCAAGAGAGAAAGAGCAAAAAAGACAGAGAGGAGGTGCCAGGGTCCTACAAACAACAAGCTCTCATGGGAGTTCATAGAGCAAGAACTCACTCATTACTCCCCCTACCCCCAGGGAGAGCATTAATCCATTCATAAGGGATCTGCCCCCACAACTCAATCAGTTTCCAACACTGCCACGATGGGGATCAAATTTCCACATGAGTTTTGGAGGGGACACACATCCAAACTCCATCACTGAGTGATGTTGAGCATTTTTTCATGTGTCTGTTGGCCATTTATATATCTTCCTTTAAGAAATGCCTGTTCAGCTCCTTTGCACATTTTTTAATTGGGTTATTTGGTTTTTTGCTATAAGGTTGTTTGAGTTCCTTGTGTATTCTGGATATTAATCCTTTGTCATATATATATTTTGCAAATATTCTCTCCCACTCTGTTGGTTGACTTTTTGCTCTGATGATTGTTTCTTTTGCTGTGCAGAAGCTTTTTAGTTTGATATAATCTTATTTGTTTATTTTTCCTTTAGTTGCCTGTGCTTTGAGGGTCATGTTCATAAAGTCTGTACCCACTCCTACTTCCTGGAGTGATTCCCCTATGTTTTTTTTAAGGAGTTTTATTGTTTCAGGATATATATTTAATTCTTTAATCCATTTTGAGTTGATTTTGGTATATGGTGAGAGGTATGGGTCTAGTTGCATTCTCCTACATATGAATATCCCGTTTTCTCAGTACCATTTGCTGAAGAGGCAGTCTCTTCCCCAGTGTGTAGACTTGGTGCTTTTGTCAAAGATCAGATGGCTGTAGGTGCACGGGTTGATTTCTGGGTTCTCTATTCTATTCCATTGATCAGTGTGTCTGTTTTTATGCCAGTACCATGCTGTTTTAGTTATTATAGCTTTGTAATATAGTTTAAAGTAAGGTAGTGTGATGCCTCTAGCTTTGTTTTTTTTGCTCAGGATTGCTTTGGCCATGAGTCATCTTTTGTTATTCCATATAAATGTCTGGATAGTTTTTTCCATTTCTGAGAAAAATGTCATTGGAATTTTGACAGGGATTGCATTAAATCTGTAGATCACTTTGGGTAATATGGACTTTTTCACAATCTTAATTCTTCTAATCCAAGAGCATGGGATATCTTTCCATCTTCTTCTGTCATCTTTAATTTCACTCAGCAATAGTTTGTAGTTCTCTTCATAGAGATTTTTCATATCCTTGGTTAACTTTATTCCTACATATTTTATTTTTTTGGTGGCTATTGTAAATGGGCTAGCTTTCTTGATTTCTTTTTCTGCATGTTCACTGTTGGAGTATAGAAATGCTACTGATTTTTGTGTGTTGATTTTGTATCCTGCAACTTTGCTGAAATCACTTATCAACTCTAAAAGATTTTTTGTAGCGGCTTTCGGCTGTTCAATATGTAGGATCATATCATCCACAAACAGGGACAATTTGACTTCATCTTTTTCAATCTGGATGCCATTTATTTCCTTCTCTTCTCTAATTGCTTTGGCTAGTATTTCCAACACTATGTTGAAGAGGAGTGGTGAGAGTGGGCATCCTTGTCTAGTTCCTGTTCTTAAGGGAAAAGATGAAAGCACTCAGGATGATATTAGCAGTGGGCATATCACATATGGCTTTAATTGTGTTGAGATACTTTCCATCTATACCTAACTTGTAGAGAGTCTTTTTCATGAATGAATGTTGAATTTTTTCAAATGCTTTTTCAGCATCTATAAAGATGATCATATGGTTTTTGTCTTTGCCTTTATTGCCATAGTCTATCACATTTATTGATCTCCATTTGTTGAACCAACCTTGGTGTTTAGTCATTGTGGCAGGGGGTATCACGGTCCACTCATTCCACCTTGATATCTGGCCTGGATCGTGAAGGGGCTGCCAGTTCTGGGCAGCAGGAACTAGCCTGGGCTGGGGGGTCCAACAGCACCTGCCTATTCTAACACAGCTGGCTCGGATTGTGTGAGTCCTGTGGTTCTTGGGCCTCTGTGGGGAGCAGGGACTGACCTGGTCTGGGGGTCCCACATCACCTGCTTCTTCTGGCGCAACTGACTCAGGGCATGTGGACCTGGTGTCTCTGGGTGGCAGGGACGCACCTGCCTCTTTTGGTGCAGCTGAATCTGGGCGTGTGGGACCAGCAGCAAAAGGAGTATTTTTTAAAGGTTAGATTTACATTTAATACAATGTACAATATTAAGCGTATAAAGGGATGAGTTTTAACAAACATGTGCATCTGTGTAAACAACACTTCTATCAAAATAAAGAGCATTCCTACTGACCAGAAAGTTATCTCATGCCCTTTACCAGGAAATCCCCTTCAAGGTCAGAGATAGCCCTTTTAAAATTTATTTTCAATTGCTAATTAGTTTTGCCTATTTTGGGATCTCATATAAATTAAATCATACAGAATGTACTATTTTTTACCCAGCCTTTTTTTTTTTTTTTGGCTCATATTAGTGTTTGAAAGACTCATCCATAAAATTCATTCATTACAAGGAGTATTAAAATGTGTTTGTGGGGCTGGCCCGGTGGCGCACTGCTACAGTGCCCCGCTTGGGAGCGCGGCGGCACTCCTGCCGAGGGTTCGGATCCCACATACAGACCGGTTCCCGCTCACTGGCTGAGCGAGGTGCGAGTGCAACACCGAGGGTTGCGATCCCGTTGCCGGTCCCAGTCCGGTACGGGCGTGACACTGAGGGTTGCGATCCCTTGCCAGACACGAAAAAGGAAAAAAAAAAAAAAAAAAAAAAAGATAAAAATAAAATGTGTTTGTGTACCACAATTTGTTTCTGTATTCACCTGTTCCTGGACAAAGGGATTATTCCCAGTTTGAGGCTGTTATAGATATTCTTGTGCAAGTATTTTTGTGGATATTTGCTTTCTTTTTTTTGGAAATATGCCTAAGAAGGGACTTATAGAGTCATAAGGTAACTGTATTTTAACTTTCTAAGAGACCGCCAAACTTTTCCACAGTGGTTTAGTGGATGCTGTAGTGCACTGTACAGAGTCTTCCTTCCATTCCCTCATCTGCTAGAAATGCTGGCAACCGACAGTTCTTAGCTAAATCCCTCTCTGGGACTTGCACTCAGGTGAAGTGAGCCACCTCACCCAAGACAACACTCAGGGCTGGGAAAGGGTGGAGCAAGCCAGGTGCCTAGGATGCCGAGTTTAAGGTGGCCCATGCTCTGAGGTTCATACACGTGCAGTCTATTTTATCTGCTGCCAACATACATGCATACACAACTTCAGAATCTCCGCACCACCCTTAAGAGCTAGCCTATTATTATCAGATGAAAAGTTGCAAGTTTTAATTTTTGCCATCGCTAATAATGTATTCAATCTGTAGAACATTATGCAATTTACAAAGCAATTTTATCTGTATATTTCTTTTTATACTTGTATGAAGCTTGGAAGGTAGAGACTTTATGGGTAATAAGATTGGTTCAAGACATTAAGTGACATTTCCAATAACAAAGCCAGAATTTAAGTCCAAGTCTCAACATATGACAAGTACCAAACTTATCCATAACTGCCTTTCTAATATTCTATAAGGACCTTCCTGGCAATACGGTTTTTTTTTTTTTTTTTTTTTTAAAAAGGTGACTAAATGGAAAATGCATGGGCCATGATGGTATAAACTTTCCTTCTGCCAAAATACAAGCCAACGATAGAGCACATTGGCTCAGCATTAGCAAAATATTTCTGGGAGCTGGCAATTCTCTAATGTGTGAAAATTACTTTTCTTATTATATGTGATTCTGTTTCCTTACTTGGCACTAACTGTTAATCAGCAGACCTAGGGTTGATTTCTGTACTTTAAATAATGAACTATGTCATTTTAGGGAAATCATATCACCTCTCTGGGTTTCATTTTCCCCATCTGCAAAACTGCTTCCCAGAATTTGTGATTTCAGAGATTGTGTGCATGTGAATGAAAAAAACTATCACATGCTATTTTCACTGTCAATCTGTCATTTCATGAAAGAACAGATTAAAGGACAATTCAGCTGATGAGACCCATGAAAATGTCCTCATGACCAAACGAGCTGAGGACTAACCTTTGGAAACCACAGTCCTGGGTGATTGCTAAGATTTTTAATTTATAAAGTTATGAGCTTCATTGAAGACAACACAAGAGTGTTTGTAAAAAAGCGTGACCCCTTGGTGGTAGCAGTTTATAATATTTCTCATTTTCTGGGGGAATTTCATTAAGTGTCTTGCCTGTGGGAGCTGGACACCAGAGGAGAGGCCTGACCTAAAGAAAGCTGGTGATTAAAGACAATGTTTGATTGTCAGCTTGTTTTGTTCGAAAACCATCCACATCCAGGGGAATGCCTGCAGTTTTAAAAGCCCCACACGCGACACACTACCCCACAGCACTGCAAGGCCAGCAAGGACATCTTGATCTGCAGCAGGTAATTGCCGTTACACTTGATGGTTGAAGCAGGCAGCAGGCCTGTCATCTGCAACAGTCAGCTTTAACAGCAGAAACCCTTTCGGCGCTTTGGAAGGTAGAAAAGTGGCAACTAGCAGTTTTCAAGCCCCATTTGACAGCAAAACAATTTAACTTCACCCTTTACATTTGTTCTTTTTTTGGTTTATTACTTAAAAATGTAGGATGTAAACTGCTGCAGTAATAAGTAAGGCTTATTCAGTGCTTCATAGTGGGTAAACAATATTTTTATATGATTTTTTCACCTAATCCTCGTAGCCATCCATTAAAATGTGTACCGTCTCCCCATCCCATATATGGAGATGCTGAGGCACAGACCAGAGAGTTTGCACAAAATCATATAGCCAGAAACTGGTGGCATCAGATTATTTGTGTGGGTTAAAATCATACTAGATTAAAATCTCAATGGGTAGACACCAAATCTGCATCCACAGCACCAGTCCTAGTGCCCAGCCTATGAAAGGTACCCAATAACTATTTTTTGAGTGAGTGAATAAATGGCTGAAAAAATACACTAAGAAGCTAGAGTGTCAGATTTTTTTCTTCTGTGTAGGTGTCTTTGGCTAGCATCTTTGGCTAGCGTCTTTGGCTAACCATCGTGAACTTCATAAGAGCTTCTGGAATTGCAAACAAGGAGATGCCAATGGACATGATCTACTTCCTATTTTTGTTCGTTTAACACATATTCACTGAACAACTACCACATGAAGGCAAGGTGTTAAATACTATAGGGGGTTTACAAGGATATATACAGACCTCATCCATCTATGTCGGGAAAACATAGTCCTAGTGAGTAGAAAAATCATAATTTTCCTACACCCCTCCCACCCCTTCCTTCCATCTTCTGCCTTTTCCCACATCAATAAGGCTGGACAGTGCAAGCATTAGCCTATAGAGACAATGCTAAGATTTCCTGTTACTCATCCCAGATTTCCATAACAGTCAGATAAACAGGGAAATAATACAAAGGTACACAAGTTTTCCATCATGACCATATTCCTGGTAAACTAAATATGTCTATAAATCAAATGCTTTACAATACTGGCTTCCAGTAAAATTGGACAATTTCATTTTCATTTATGGTCATCTTCAGTTAGTACTAGCTCCTAACACGAAATCTTAAATTAATAGTTTTCAATCCTGAACATAGTCACCAAGGGAGTCTTAGAAACATATAATGCAATTTCCTGACTTCACTCAAGATCCACTAAAACTGAATATCTTGGTTTCATTTTCAAATTGCTTTTCCAAAAAGAGAAAGTAAGGAGCAAGTACACAGTTATGCTATATAGGGATGTTAAGTAAAAGTTACTGGAAGCCATTGTTTTGGACTAAGTTCCTGCACTAGGCCCCAAAAGACCAGACTAAAATCCAAAATGGAGTCACTTCTGGTAAGTTCCATGTCACTTACGCTGGGGTCTGACCTTCCAAGAAATCAGGAGAAAGAGATAATGCCAGTTTAAATTTTCAATAGACTTGATAATGAGGCTCCCTCTACTTTAATCCTTACATAGAAGAGAGAGCCTGAAGTAACCTGATGTTAACTGATTAGTTATTTTCCTATTGTTTTATTTCCTTGTCCCCATTTTCCATGGAAAGTAACTTTGAAATGACCAATCTACTATTTGTTTGTTTCTGCTTTCTTTAATCTTTTCTATCTATAAAGTCTTTGTTATTTGCAACAGACTTTGGAGCACTTTTCTGACTCTGTCGGATGATGTTTCCTGGCTCCATCCTCACATTTGGCTCCCAATAAACTTTACAAAATTATTTCTGCCTCAACAGGCTTCGTTTTGGTCAACAGAGAGGAGAGAAATCAGGAAGCAGCTGGAGGAAGATTTGGGATAAAGAAAGGATTCTTTCTGAAGATGAAGTACCTAACACCATGCTTATGCTCTGATGGGAAAGATCTAGTAAAGAGAAAGGAAGAAACTTATTAATGATTCAGGAGAAAATGTAATAGCTGGAGGCAAGTTTTTGAGCAGGTATAAGCAGATGGATTCAGTGCACAGAGACTGGCCTTCAATAAAATTTTGGATATCCATGCATATTAAAAGAAGCAAGGCAGAGGATGGTAGATTGGTAGATGCTGGTTGAGATGCTGTAGTTCTACTACAGAAAGTTCCACTTTCTCAATGAAATAGGAAGCGAGATCATGAAGAAAACACTGGAAAAAGAGGTGAGAGAAGAAGTTTAAGAAGTGATGATATGAAATGGTCACGTAGGAAAGTAACATAGTGTTTGAACCAGGAAAATATGGGGTATGCAACTACCACATCAACAAAACAAAGACTGCCCTTATGGCATTTATATTCCAATGACAGAGAAAACAAACATACAAACAAACAAATAGCCAAATAAGTGCTATGAAGGGTATTCAAAAAAAGGTAAGGACATAAGGACATAGTGAGGACAGGATACTTTCTATAGGGCGGTCAAGGAAGATCTCTTGATTAGGTGACACTTAGAGAAGATATGAATGAACTGTGGAGTAACATTGGAGGAGAGTGTGATTATTTCAAGCAAAGAGAAGCCCAAGTGCAAGTCTGTAAGGGAACATGCTTGATATATTCAAGGAACAAGACATAAATGAGTGTGTCTGGAATGAGAAAGGGAAAGAGGGAGGACATCAAGGCAGAGAAGAGGCCAAGGAACGGACTGAGATAGGCAGGCCTTGAAGAACACATTGGGGACTCTGAGTTTATTCTACATATCTAGGGAAGCTGCTGAAGGAGTTTGAGCAGAGAATTAATCACAGGACTTCTCTTTTAACAGACTCCCTCTGCTGACGTACTGAGAATTTAAGATGGCAACCACGGAAACAGGAAGACCAGTTACAAATGGTTTCAATAGTTCAGGGGAGCGATGCTGGTGGCCTGGAAGGGGTAGCAGAAGGGCGGTGGGAAGTGGTCAGATTCAGAGTATATTTTGTTTTTTGTTTGTTTGTTTTGCATTTATCTTGTATTTTTAATATATTTTCTATTTACTTTTATTGACAAGTGTATTTTTGTAAACTACACACATTATTTTTTAATCTTTTTTATTGAAGCATAATTTATTATACATATTTTGGGGGTACAGTGTTGACTATCACTATTTGTGTACAATATGTGATGATCAAATCAGTATTATTAGCATATTCATTATTCCAAATCATAATTATTGTTTGTGTCCCTTACCCAATTTCTCCCTGACCTAACCTTCCTCCCCCTCCTTGTTCCCCACCTCTAATAACCACAGGTCTGTTCTCTCCTTCTGAAAGTTCAATGATTTATTATGGTCCTTCCTTCCTTCCTTCTTTCTTTCTTTCCTTCTTTCTTAGCACCCCCTTATGAGTGAGGACATGTGGTATTTCTTTCTGCACCTGGCTTATTTCATTTAATTTTCTTCAAGCTCCTCCATTTTGCTGCAAATGGCAGAATTTCATTTTTTTTTTTTAGGGCTGAGTAGTGTGTGTGTGTGTGTGTGTGTGTGTGTGTGTGTGTGTGTGTGTGTGTGTGTACACCACATTTCCTCCTCTAGTCATCTGCCGATGGACATTTAGGTTGGTTCCATATTTTGGCTGTTGTAAATACAGCTGCAATGAACATGGGAGTGCAGGTATCCCTTTGACATGGTGATGTTCATTCCTTTAGGTATATACCCACTAGTGGGATTGCTGGATCATTTGGTAGTTCTGTCTTTAATTGTTTGAGAAACCTCCATACTGTTTTCCATAATGGCTGTGCTAATTTACAATCGCACCAACAGTGTAGAAGAGTTCCCCTTGCTTCACATCTTCACCAGCATTTGTTATTCTCAGTCATGTAAGAATGGCCAGCCTGACTGGGGTGAGATGATATCTCAATGTGGTTTTGATTTACATTTCCTTGATGGTTAGTGATGTTGAGCATTTTTTCATGAACCTGTTTGTCATTTGTATGCCTTCCTTTGAAAAACATCTATTCTGTTCCATTGCCCATTTCCTAATTGGATTTTTTTTTTTTTTTATTGTGAAGTTGTTTGAGTTCTTTGTATATTCTGGATATTAATCCCTTGCCAGATGTATAGTTTGCAAATATTTTCTCCCATTCTATAGGTTGTCTTTTCACTTTAATGATTGTTTCCTTTGCCATGCAGAAGCTTTTTAGTTTGATATAATTCCGTTTGTTTATTTTTTCTTTTGTTGCTTGTGCTTTTGAGGTCTTATTCATAAAGTCTTTGCCCAGTCTTACTTCCTGAAGTGTTTCTTTTAGAAGTTTTCTTTTAGTAGTTTTTAAAAAATGTATTTATTTATGATTTTTTTTTTTCTTTCACATTCTAAGATGTTGCAGAGCAGTTAGTTGGGTGGAAGCAGAAAGGGATACGGTGGAAGAAAGAGGAAGCAGGGGCATAGTTGAGGCCTATAGGAGTTTTGTTTTAGTAGTTTTATGGTTTCAAGTCTTATGTTTAAGTTTTTAATCCATTTAGAGTTGATTTTGGTGCATGGTGAGAGGTACAGGTCTAGTTTCATTCTTCGGAATATGGATGTCCAATTTTCCCAGCACCATTTATTGAAGAGGCAGTCTTTTCACCATTGTATGTTGTTGGTGCCTTTTTAAAAGATCATTTGGTTATAAGTATATGGCTTGATTTTGGGGTTCTCTATTCTGTTCCATTGGTCCAAGTCCTGTTTTTATGCCACTACCATGCATTTTTGGTTACTATAGCTTTGTAGTGTAATTTAAAGTCAGGTAGTGTTATGCTCCTGGCTTTTTTTTTTTCCTCAGAATTGCTTTGTCTATTTGGGGTTTTTTGTTGTTCCATATGAAGGTTAGGATTGTTTTTTCTATTTCTGTGAAGAATGTCATTGGTATTTTGATGAGGGTTGCATTGAATTTGTAGATAGCATTGGGTGATATGGACATTTTCACAATGTTAATTCTTCCAATCCAAGAGCATGGAATGTCTTTCCATCTTTTTGTGCCCCTCTTTAATTTATTTCAGTAGTGTTTTGTAGTTCTTGTTTTGGAGATATTTTACCTCCTTACTTAAATTAATTCCTAGGTTTTTTTTTTTTTGCTGACTATTATAAATGGACTTGTTTCTTGATTTCTTTCTCTACTAGTTTGTTATTGGGGTAAAAAACAGTACTGATTTTTGTGTGTTGATTTTGTATCTTCCAACTGTACTGAAATTGTTTATCAGCTCTAAGAGTTTTTTTGGTAGAGTCATTAGGTTTTTCTATATATAGGATCATGTTATTTGCAAACAGGGACAGTTTGACTTTGTCTTTTCCAATCTGGATGCCCTTTCTTTCTTTCTCTTGCCTGATTGCTCTGGCTAGTATTTCCAATGCTATATTAAATAAGAGTAGAGAGAGTGGGCATTCTTGTCTTTTTCCTGTTCAGGATGATATTGGTGATTGGTTTGTCATATACAGCTTTTATTATGTTGAAATATTTTCCTTCTATACCTAATTTTGTGAGAGCCTTTATCATGAAGGAATGTTGAATTTTGTTGAATGCTTTTTCTGTGTCTGTGGAGATAATCATATCTGTTTCAATTTTTTAGACTAGTTTGAAGAGAATTGGTAAAACTCTTCAAAGTTTTGGTAGAATTCAGCAGTAAAGCCATCTGGTCCTGGGCCTTTTTTTTTTTTTCTGACCAGTAAGGGGATCACAACCCTCGGCACAGTGTCATCTGCACCCACGCTCAGCCAGTGAGTGCACCGGCCATCCCTATATAGGATCTGAACCTGCAGCCTTGGCACTACCAGCACTGCACTCTCCGGAGTGAGCCACAGGGCCAGCCCCTGGGCTTTTCTTTGTGGGAGACTGCTGATTGTCACTTCAGTCTCATTGCTTGTTATTGGTCTGTTCAGGTTTTCTATTTCTTCTTGGTTCAGCCTTGGCAATTTGTATGTGTCCAGAAATTTATCCATTTCCTCCAGGTTTTCATATTTGTTGACATAGAGTTGTTTACAATAGTCTCTAATGATTCTTTGTATTTCTGTGCTACCGGTTGAAATGTTTCCTTTTTCATCTCTGATTTTTGTTATTTGGGTCTTCTCTCTTCTTTTGTTTGGTTAACCTAGCTAATGGTTTGTCTACTTTAGTTATCTTCTCAACAAACCAACTTTTTGTTTCTTTGATCTTTTGTATCATTTTGGGGGCTCCTGTTTTATTTAATTCTGCTCTTATCTTAATTATTTCATTCCATCTACTACTTTTAGAATTGGATTTTTCTTGTTTTTCTAGTTCTTTGAAGTGTAGTGGTAGGTCATTTATTTGAAGTCTTTCTATTCTTTTGATGTAAGCATTTACTGCAATAAACTTCCCTCTTCGTACTGCTTTTGCAGTATCCCACAGCTTATGGTATGATGTGTCTTATTTTTGATAATTTCAAGAAATTTTTTGATTTCCTGTTTAATTACTTCTTGGACCCACACATCATTCAGGAGCCTATTGTTTAATTTCCATGTGTTTGTATAGTTTTCAGAGTTTTGCTATTATTGATTTCCAGTTTTAATTCATTGTGTTCTGAAAAGATACTTGAAATGATGTTGGTTTTTTAAAATTTGCTGAGACTTGATTTGTGACCTAACATGTGGTCTATCCTAGGGAATGTTCTATGTGCTGATGAGAAGAATGTATATTCTGTAGTTATTGGATAAAATGTTCTTTAGATATCTGTCAGGTTCAATTGGTCTAAGGTGTAGTTTAAATCCTGTGTTTCTGTGTTGATTTGTTGCCTAGATGAACTTTCCAATGCTGAGAGTGGGGTGCTCAGGTCCCCCACTATTACCATATTGGAGTCTATCTCTTTCTTTAGGTCTAATACTGTTTGCTTTACATATCTGGGTGCTCTGGTGTTGGGTCCATACATATTTATGATTGTTATGTCTTCTTACTGGAGAGATCCCTTTATCATTATATAGTGGCCTTCTTTGTCTTTTTTTATGATTTTTGGTTTAAAGTCTATTTTATCCAACATAAGAATAGCTATTCCTGCTTGTTTTTATTTTCCATTTGCATGGTACATCTTTTTCCATCCCTTCACTAGGTGTGTATCTTTATAGTTGAGGTGAGTCTCTTGAAGACAGCAAATAGTTGGGTGTAGCTTTTTAATCCAGTCCATCAGCCTGTGTCTTTTGAATGGAGAGTTTAATCCATTTATATTTAGAGTTGTTATTGACAGGTATTATCTTACTCCTGGAATTTTATTGCTTTTTGTTTAGCTGTTTTAAATATCTCTTGTTCTTTTCTTCCCCTCTTATTATTCATCTTCAATATTTGTTGGTTTTTTGAGGCAATAAGATTTAGTTTCTTTTTCTTTCTCATTTGCATTTTTGTTTTACCAGTGGGTTTTGTTCTTTCTTGAGTATTTGTGTAGTGATTATCATTTTTGTATTCCAGATGCAGGACTCCCTTGAGAATTTCTTGTAGGACTAGTTGTGTGGTGGTAAACTCCCTCAATTTTTGTTTGTCTGGGAAATACACTATTTCTCCCTCATTTCTGAAGAATAACCTTGCTGGGTATAGTATCCTGTCTGGAAATTTTTTTTCTTTTAGCATTTTGAATACATAATTCCTTTTTCTTCTGGCATGTAGAGTTTCTGTTGATAAATCTGCTGTTAGTCTAACAGGGGCTCTCTTATAGGTGATTTGATGATTTTCTCTTGCTGCTTTTAGAATTCTCTGTTTTTAGTTTTACAGTTTGATTAAAATGTGTCTTGGAGAGGATCTTTTTGGATTGAATCTGTATAGGGATCTTTGAGCATCCCAGGCCTGAAGGTCTGTGACTCTCCCTGTATTGGGGAAGTTTTCTGTTATTATTTCATTTCAATGCCTTTTCTTTTCTCCTTCCCTCCTGGAACACCCATGATTCAGATGTTTGTGCAGTTAAGGTTGTCTGCTAGCTCTGTTATATTTTCTTCATTTTTAAAACTCTTCTTTCCTTTTTCTTTCTTTTTTTTTTTTTGTCCAGCTGAGTTATTTCAAAAAGACCATCTCTGAGATCAGAAGTTCTCTCTTCTGTGCAGTCTAATACTACTTAAGCTCTTAGCTGTGTTTTTTTGTTTTGTTGAATGACTCCTTCAGATCCAGGAGTTCTGCTACATTCTTTTTTAAGGTATTAATCTCTTCGTAAATTTCCTCCTTCATATCCCAGATATTTTTTCTCATTTCATTGTATTCTCTAATTGGGTCTTCTCTTATCTCTTTGAATTTTCTTAAGATCATTGCTCAGAATTCCTTTTCAGTCATTTCAAGAGTTTTCTGCTCTATTCGGTCTGATAAATGAGGATTACTGTATTCCTTTGGTGGTGTCTGTCATGTTTTATTATTTATTTATATTTCTAGTATCTTTCCATTGATATCTGGTCATTTGGTAGAGCAGTTGTTTCTTCTATTACTCTGGGGTGGATTTTGAGGAGAAAGACTTCTTGCTTTTGTGTAGTTTCTGCTGGTGATTCTCCTTGTGCCAGTGCAGTTGAATGTGTGGTGGATTCCCTGCATGGTGGTCCTGGCTGCTATTGTGGCAGTGAGCCTTCTTCGCAGCAACAGGAGCTGTGGCAGTGGCTGTGGTGGACCACCTGTGTGGAAGCCTTCTGTTTGAGCAAGGGGATGGCTGCCCAGAGCTCCTGCCTGGGATCCTGGTTGCAGGACATGATCTTGAATTCTGTTTGGGTGGGGTGAGGGCTACCTAGGACTGCTGCTTGAGTCCCCAGTTGCAGGGCACACTCTTACCTTCTGTTTGGGGCCAGAATATCTTTGGAAGATAGAATATAATAGGATGTGTTGGTGGATAGATACAAAGTGTTAAAGACACAGAGACAAAGATGACTCCAAGTATTTTTCCTGAGCAAAGGAGCAATTGGCAATGCCATTTACTGAGAGGGAGAGCAATAGGGAACGAGGGAATTAAGAGGTCAGTTTCATTATCTTTCACATTATATTAATATTACTAATATATGTGACCATCATCCCATTTAGATGGTAGGTCATCAAGGTAAGAACTATAAATTCCAAAAAGCCTCAGCACCTATCCCAATTTTTAACATATAGTAGGGAGTCATCAAAATTCACTGAACAAATCTTTATAATATAGTCTATAGAATAAATAACTTTATGCCAAGAATCTGTTACTGATATATGCTCTCTCTAAACTCTGGGATCAAAATGTAACTTTAAATCTGATGTGAAAGGAATTATTAAAGAACAACCAAAAACTCCTTATTAAAGGACTTACAAAACAGACAAACTTCTGGAAAGTTGTATTCAAAAATTATTTCTTTAATATAACTGAATACAATGGTTTAAAAAATAATCACAAAAAATAATTAAACAAGCTGTAGTCATTTTATTGGTGACATCTGTCAAACTTTCAAGAAATTGATAGGCTTTAATCTATTTTTAGTTGGTTTTGGTATATGGCAAGAGGTATGGGTCTAGTTTCATTCTTCTGCTTATGATATCCAGTTTTCCCAGCACCATTTATTGAAGAGGCTGTCCTTCCCCCAATGTATGTTCTTGGTGCCTTTGTTGAAGATTATTTGGCTGTAAATACATGGATTGATTTCTGGGTTCTCTATTCTGTTACATTGGTTCATTTGTCAGTTTTTAACCCTGTACCATGCTGTTTTGGTTACTATAGCTTTATAGTATAATTCAAAGTTAGGTAGTGTGATGCCCTGGCTTTATTTTTTCTCAGGATTGCTCAGTTATTAAGGGTCTTTTGTTCCAAATGAATGTTAGAATTGATTTTTTCTATTTCTGTGAAGAATGCCATTGGTGTTTTGATGGGGATCACATTGAATATGTAGATCATGTTGGGTAGTATGGACATTTTTACAATGTTAATTCTTCCAATCCATGAACATGGAATGTCTTTCCATTTTTTTGTTTCCCCTTTAATTTCTTTTGGTAATGATTTGTAGTTCAAATTGTTGAGATCTTTCAGTTCCTTGGTTAAATTTATTCCTAGGTATTTTAGGTTTTGGGTAGCTACTGTAAATGGGTTTGCTTTCTTGATTTATTTTTCTGCTAGTTTGTCATTTTAGTATAAAAATGCTACTGATTTTTGTATATTAATTTCATATCCTACAACTTTACCGAATTTGTTTATCAGCTCTAAGAGTTTTTTGGTAGAGTCTTCAGGGTATTTTTTTTATACATAGGATCATGTCATCTGCAAACAGAAACAATTTGACTTTGCCTTTTCAAATCTGGATGCCCTTTATATCTTTCTCTTGCTTGATTGCTCTGGCAAATACTTCCAACACTATGTAAATAGGAGTAGTGAGAGTAGGCATCTTTGTCTTGTTTCTGTTCTTACAGGAAAAACTTTCAGCTTAACCCCACTCAGGATGATACTGGCAGTGGGTTTGTCATATATGACTTCCATTGTGTTGAGATATTTTCCTTCTATACCTAATTTATTGAGAATCTTTATTATGAAGACCTGAAACTATAAAACTCTTGGAACGAAACATAGGGGAAACACTTGAAGATATAGGACTGGGCAAAGACTTTATGAATAAGACCCAAAAGCACAAGCAAGAGAAGAAAAAATAAACAAATTGGATTATATCAAACTAAAATGCTTCTGCACAGCAAAGTAAACAATCAACAGAGTGAATAGACAACCTATAGAATGGGAGAAAATATCTGCAGACTATACATCTGACAAGCAATTAATATCCAGAATATATAAGGAACCCAAACAATGTAGCAGTAGAAAAACAAATAATCTAATTATAAAATGGGCAAAGAAGATGAATAGATATTTCTCAAAAGATGTATAAATGGCCAATGGGTACATGAAAAAATGCTCAACATCACTAATCATCAGGGAAATGCAAATCTAACCAACATTGAGATATCATCTCACTCCAGTGAGACTGGTTATTATAGAAAAGACAGAAAATGACAAATGCTGCAAGGATGTGGGAAAGGGAAAGCCTTCTACACTGTTGGTGAGACTGTAAATTAGTACATTTAATATGGAAAACAGTATGGAGGTTTCTCAAACAACTACAGATAAAACCACTATGTGATCCAGCAATCCCACATCTGGGTATGTACCCAAAGGAATGGGAATCATCATGTTGAAGAGATACCAGCAATCCCATGTTTATTGCTGCTCTATTTATAATAGCTAAAATATGGAACCAACCTAAATGTTCATTGACAGATGACTGGATAAGGAAAATGTGGTATATATGCACACAATGGAATACTACTCAGCCATAAAAAAGAATGAAATTCTGTTATTCACAGCAACATGGGTGAGCTTGGAGAAAATTATGTTAAGTGAAATAAGCTAGATACAGAGAAATACCACGTCCTCACTCATAAGTGGGAGCAAAGAAAGAAAGGGAAAAAAACACAAGGAAACAAAGAAGGAAAAGCAATCACAATAATATGTTGAAATTTCAGAAGGAGAGAACAGAACTGTTGTTACTAGAGGTGGGAAAGGGGGAGGGGGAGGGGAGACAGGGAGTATTTGGTTAATGGACACAGAATGATTACATTTTGTAATGATGGATATGCTAATTATCCTTATTTGATCATCCCATATTGTATACAAGTATTGACAGTCAACTCTGTACCACACAAATACATATAATCAATTATGTTTTAATTAAAATTTGTTTTTTTTAAGAAAAAGGAAATAGGCTATCTCTCATAAGCTTTTCCAGAGAATAAAGAAAATTGAAAGAATCCTCAACTCATTTTTGAGGATACAAACCTTCATACAAAATCTATGAAAGAAGTTATAAGAAAAGCAAATTATAGGTCATTCTTAATTATTAAAAAAGACACAGAAATCCTAAGTACTCAAAATATTAGCAAATGAATTTCAGTGAGGCATAAAATATATAGCATAGTAAGTAAGTTTTGGTTAAGATGTATATATGTATTTGCATATGTTAACTCCCATTCATAGCTTAAAAAAAATAGAAGGGCATTATTAAGAATAACTATAAAAACAAATACTAAAGCCAACCTCATTTTTAATGGTGAATCGTTAGAAGCAATCCTTTAAAAAAAGGAACTAGGCAAAAAAAAAAATCCTAATCCCATTCTCTTCAACATTGTACTGGTGGGTCTAGGCAATAGAATAAAATAAGAAAAAAATGTATAAGGGTAGTCAGGAAGAAATAAATGAGTCCACAGTCACCATGATGTAATTTTCTACATAGAAGTTCAAATAGAATCTACAGATAAACTTCAAAAACTACTAAGAGCATTCAGCAAATATTCTAAATACTAAGTTAAGATCTAGAAATCAGTATTATTCCTAAATTTCAGCCAAAAACAACTAGAAAATAAAATTTTAAAGTACTATTAGAATAGTAATGGAAGATATAAAAACCTAGAAATAAAATTGCAAAATATATGCAATACCTTTTAGAGAAAATTAAACTTTACTGAAGGACATATAAGAAGACCCAGGTGAGTGAAGAAATTTCATGTTCCTGACTGAGAAAACTCTATGTAAAAATTACAGTTTTCAATCCAAGTAATCTATGCATTCATTCATGAACCTCATTATTATCAAAATCCAAATAAGAATTTGCAAAATTTAACAAGGTGATTATAAAACACACGGAGGAGTAAGTGGCCAAAAATAACTAAAGCAAATGGAAGAAGAAAAATAATGAAGTAGGATTCATTTTCCTGCGTATAGATTGGGGAATATCTTGATGAATTGTGGTAAGGAAAGATTTCTTAAGTAAGACACAAAAAAGCACAAACTATCAATAAGAAGATTAAGAAATTTCACTGCATTTAAATCAAAACCTTCTATGTGACAAAAATATAATTATATGAAAATCCAAGCTATAGACTAAATATGGTCACAACTCATGTAATTAACCAAGAATTATTATTCAGATCATATAAAGGTCTCTTACAAATTTATAGAAAAAAAGATAATACAACAGAAAAATTGGAAAAAGATATGAACTGTTGGTTCATGGGGAGCAGAAATCCCATTATCAGATGACTCAAAAATTATTTGCCAGAATTCAGATTGGCAAAAATTAGTACATTAATTAAAATCAGAAAAATATAAATTAAAATAATGAGATATTAATTTAAAGCATTAAGATTCACCAACATTAGTAAATCTGGTAACATCTAATGTTGAGAAGGATGTGGGGAAAAGAAATACTGATACGTTATTGGTAATATCATTAATCAGTACCATCACTTTGGAGAGTGATTTGACAATGCATGGTAAAGATAAGAATTTATATACTCTACCATTCAGCAATTCCACTTCTAGATTTCTATCCTAAAAAACAACAACAGCAAAAACTGTCTCAAATATGCCCAAAGACCTATACAAAGATCTTCATTGCAGAACTTTTTGGAATTGTCAAAAAGTAGAAACTCAACTCTTTCTCAGTGATGATGGTGGGGGGAATGGATAAGTAAACTGAGGAATATTCATATAATATAAATCCATAATAAAAATGTTTGTTATGGGCTGAATTGCATCTCCCTAAAATTTACATGTTGAAGCCCTAAACCCCAGTACCTCTGAATATGATTGTATGTGGAGATAGGGACTTTAAAGAAGTGATTAAGTTAAAATGAGACTATGAATGTGGGCCCTAATCTGATCTGACTGGTGTCCTATAAGAAGGGGAAGTTTAGTCACGTAAAGAGACATTGGGCATGCTCATCCACAGAGGAAAGATCAAGTAAGGGCTCTGAGAAGGCAGATACCTGCAAGCCAAGGAATACAATCTCAGAAGAAACCAAACTTGCCAGCACCTTGCTCTTGAACTTCCAGCCTCCAACACTGCGAGAAAATAAATTTCTGTTATTTAAGCCAGCCAGTCTGTGGCATTTTGTTATGGCAACTCTAGGAAACTAATACAGTATTCTACACTGGTTGAATCACCTCCTTTAATCTTGACAATTCAATAATATTGGTATTTTTTCATACACAAATTATGTATGAAGAAATAGAGACTCAAAGAGATTATGTAACTTGCTCAACATCACACACTTAGTTTGTAGTAGACTCAGATTTTGAACTTAGAAAGTCTGATGATAGAGTTCAGTTGCTAACATGACATTAAATCATTTAAATTTATAAGCTGGATCAAAATATATCAACAGAGATAAATGTTCAAAATGTACTGTTGAATGCAAAAAGCATCTAGCAAAAGAATGCTTCCAATTTGGTATCATTTATGATAATTTTTAAAGCACACAAAATGGAAGTTACACCTTTAAAAGAGGGGAGGGAGAGAGTTGGGCTTAACTGTATTTCTTTCCTTGTTCCTTTTTTTAGAGAGAACTGAAGCAAATACAGCAAAATATTAATGTCTGTTTAATCTTTGCTGTAGATAATAGATATGTGCTAGATTATTTTCTGTGCTTTTCTTTTCTACATATGAAATGTTTCATAATTAAAAATATATATTTTCTTTTTAAAAAGCAAAATATATTGCTTCAAACATCTTTCTTTGTTATTAAGTTGGACAGTAAATCCCATGTCCATAAAAGGGCAGTTAATTCTCTCTGTCTTGAGTATAAACAGTGAAGAAAACTTTTATTGTGTGTTTGTCTGTTTGTTTTTCAACTGGAATATTAAACGGGTAATTTTCTTTAACATATGTTGGTTGTCTTACAAAATAGTCTGGACCCCTTTACAAGGCAGGTTGCTGAGTTGATCATATAGAGAAAGACTAAAAGAAGTGATTAGAAACAGATGTGACATTTAAAAAGCCTCCACTGTAAAAGGCAGAAAAGACACAGACAGACAGGGAGCTGGGGCATAACTGAAGTTATGTTGTAATTTCACAGGTATCCCTCTGCCTGCATTAAAAAGAAAGCTCATCACCACCCACCCCATCCCAAATAGGTAGAGAAGATAGTCTTCTCCACATAGACAAGAAAGAACATAGACTCAGGAGCTGTCTGCTTTGAGACACAATGAAAAATCAGAACAGAATCAGTGGTTGGAATCATATGTTGGCTAGTTAAAAGGAAAATAGCATTAATGTAGGCTTTATATACTGGAAACCTCTACAGAAGGCTGAAATACAATGTCAAATGAAATGAAGAATCTTAAAGAACCATGAGTAGTTATGAAATTAACTAAGTAGACTAATTTCTGTCAATTTCTGAAACCCTGGTAAAAATCCATATAGGTCAATTAGCTTTTATACAAGGGAAATATGAAATATTGCTTAGCTTTGTTGGGAGACAATTCTTCATGGGTCTCTCCCATTTCTGCACATTGGAGCAGAGGCACTGACATCCTTTGTTTTGGGCTATCTTTTCAAAGATATTTATGTAGTCAACAACCTTGGAAGATAGAGAGATAGTGTCTCTCCCTGAAGCAGAGAGCAAGATTTATGTTTTCCAGTATAAAAGATGAGATTTTCTAAGCTCAGGATTCCTCAGCTGTGAAGCAAGCCCATGATGTGTGCAACACCCACCTGGGTCATGTTACATCACCCCCATGGGATTTGGAAGACAAGGGGAGCAAATGAAAGCACAGAGCTTATGCTGTTTGCTGTGTGGTGAGTAATGAAGTCCTGTGTCTCTGATCCAGGAGTCTTATTATGACTTCTGTCAGCATCCATGAAAGTGTAGTAGAGGAACCTGTAATACCTTGCAAGTAGGATAAAATCTCAAACCCTGTATAGCTTTAACAAATGTTACTTCTAAGGTTAATAATGGAATACATCAAGTTCAGATTCAAAAAATATGTATTGATCACTTACTATGTGCCAGGAATCATTGATAAGACAAATCAACAGCATAAAATCCTTGAGAAGGACACAACATCATTTTGTTTTGGTTGTCTTGTTTCTTGCTAAAATAATGTATTCCTCATTCCAATCATGAGAAAATATCAAACATACCCAAACTGAGAGACATTCTATAGAATAACTAATCAGTCTTCATCAAAAGTGTCAAGGTCACGAAAGTCAATGAAAGACTATCGAACTGTTATAGACTGCAGGAGACTAAGGAGAAATAACAGCTAGATGCAATGTGAGATCTTGGATAGGGTCCTGGAAATGACAGGAAAAAATATTCATATTAAAATGGGTGAAATTACAAAAAGGTCTGTAGTTGAGTTAATAATATTGTACCAATTTCCTCTACTTGATAATTGTGCTACAGTTATTTAAGATGTTAACATTAGAGGGAGCAGATTGAAGTATATAAGGGAATTCTTTGTATAATTTTTTCAACTTGTCTATAAGTCTGAAATGAGTCCAAAATAAAAAGTTAAAAAGAAACAAAATTATGTTACTTATATAAAACAAGGTTTTATGAAATGTAGTATGGTGGTTAAGAGCATGTTCTCCATATTCAAACTCCAGCTCTGTATTAACTCTATTAACAGTATAATTTGGGGCAAGTTATACTAATCGTTCTGTGCTCCAATTTTCTCATCTCAAAAAGCAGTGTCATAGTAATACCTACGTTATAAGGCTGTTAACGAAGATTAAATCAGAGAATCCTTGCTAAATGGTACAAACAGAGGTTGACACAGAACCTACACTCAAAAAGTTTTCTTTTATTGGTAACATGCTGTGGTTCATCTGCACCAGGCAGCCCTTGCGTTCATTTGTCAAAAGATGGCCTAATCAAAGACACCAATCACCTGTTGGGAAAGGACAGCAGGAGTAAAGGTAAGTTCTCCTTAGGATATGCTCCGAACCAGGGGCTGTGCCCTCAAATGCTGACAGGGGCCAAGCCTGCAACATCAGCCAGTGGAGTCAACCTGGGAGGGAATGTGGTGAGCTCGAGAGCTGGTGCCCTGGCCAAGGGGAACAGCTGTGTTCCTGCTGTTGCCATGGCAAACGGTGGCCCAGTATTGCCAGATCTTCTGATCTTTCAAGAAAAGTGAGAATCTTGGCTTTTTATAAGAAAACTCCCAACTTCTAAACCTTGGTAAATACTTCAAAAATGTAAAACACCCTGCAGCCACAACTGTAAAGGCCAAACCCAACCTGTAAGTGAGCCAGACGCTGCTGGCAGCCTCCACCTTGAATGGCCAATTTCCTAGCAAGCATCGCTGGTGAGGTGGCAAGTGGGTGGGGCTTTGATACAAATTCACTCTGCCATTAATTAGCATTACCTACACACACACACACACACACACACACACACACACACACACGCCTACAGATGCACACACATGCAAGCCACCTTATCGTATAAACTTGGAAAACTCAGAATTAAACAAAATTAATCACAATGTTTTAAACCACTAGCCTCAGAAGCTTTCATATGCTCAGGTACATTGTGAATCCTGATTAGAATCTATGCTATACCTTTTTTCTTTCCAATTCATCTGCCACCAGGCCATTTTCTACTCATCGGACAAGTGTCCTGTGGAAACACTTAGGGAACACTAGACTAGATGATTTCTGATACTCCCCACACCCTGATCCTCCTTGTTCCAGAGCACAGCATCAAAATGACCTTTCCCCCTTTTCCCTACAGTGCTTGGTACATGGTGGACCCTTGGTAAATGCTTATGGAATTCTTGCAAAAGAATTTGGGGTCACCATTCAGTCTGTACTTCAGCTTAGGAGGGAAAAAGAAAAGAAAAGAAATAAAGCCAGATGCCACATTGAATTGAAATAAGCTCCTCAACTCTGCCAGTTGGTTTTGATTGTTTACAAAGGAAAAGCCAAACAACGAAGGAGGTGGAATTCATTTCAGTAAACAGCATCTTCCAAAGAGAAAGAACTCGGTCTCCCCCAGGAGAGGCCATCTCACTGCTGTTACAATCAGAAAACATTTGCAAATAACCACTTGGTTAAAGCAAACAACATGTTCAAACGACAGAGCTGTGGGTTTTCTTGGGCATTTGTGTGTGTGTGTATGTGTATGTGTGTGTGTGTGTGTGTGTGTGTGTTTTGGAAGGAGGGCAGGAAAGATGCACTTGCTTACATATTTATCTTTATGTCTAAGAGCATATGCTCTCTTGGTATAGGAAAGTGAAGGATTTATGTATGCACTGCATTTAAACACTGAGGGATTTTACACTCTATCCTGCCAAACATTCCTCAATCAGCAGATGATGGGGACAAGTGCCAGAGAGGTTGAGTGGATTTCTTAAGGTATAGATTTCACCCCTGTTCCCTGTCTCCCCTACTGCTTTCTGCATAGTGTTCTTTCCCCAGTAGGCTGCCTTTTAAAGTATAGGAGCACTTTAAGAATCCGTTTACGAAGCCACAACTCCAAATGGATAAGTGGCCAAAGTCAGAGAATTGAGTGTTGGTCAAGGTGAAGTTAAACTGGAAAGCAACAAAGTTGCGTGCACACCCAAATCCAAAGGAAATGTGATCACACTGTTGGGAAATATTGTAAGCTACAACAATAGCGAGAGCTCTGCCTAACGATTAACATTCACTGAGAACTCTCTCTGTGCCAAGCACTGTCCTGAATGCTTTCTGTCCTGCATCTGGTACAATCTCACAGTTACTCTCTCTGCAGGAAAGGTGGCACCATCATGGTGTTAACTGAGGAGAGAACTAAGTGTCGGGAGGCCTAAATAAGTGATTGCCCAGGGTCCTACAGTTCAGAATTGGACGGGCTGGAAAGCCGCTTATGTATTATGATGTTTAAGTCAACTTTTGCATATCTAAATTAAATGCTCTGTGTGCCCGGCATGTGTCAGTCACTGTGGTCAGTGCGGCAGATGAGACCTAGCCTGGCATTCATGGTGCAGGCAAGGGAAGCTGAGGGAGACTAGATAAATATGATGATCTGGGTCACAGGCCAGCATGAGGGCCCATCACGCTCCATTGGGGCATTCTGGAAGGGTAGTTGGAATCGACGGCATTGGAGGCAGTTCTTGAAAGAGGAACAGAGTTCTCATGGAAGAAGCAGAAAGAAAATGCTGTTCTAGACACAAAACTGGAAGATCGGAGTGCAACGAAGGGGTGGGGTATCAGGGGAAAGCATCCACTGGAACATGGCTGGGGTGTGAGGTGTGTCTCAAGAGGTAGAGGGAGATGAATTTGGAAAACCCGAGGATCTTGAGCTTCGGGCTAGGCACTTTGAACTTTGTGTTGTAGATTATGCGGGTGAGGCAGGGTAGGTTAAATTTAAGACAAGGAACCACAGAAATAACCCAAATGGAACAGGAATTAGCCTGTGGGGAACATGGGTCAAACAGACCTATGTCAGAATTCTAGTTCTGCAACCCACAAGCTATATCACCCTAGATAAGTTACTCTTTGAGCTTCAGCTTTCTCATTTGTAAAATGGGAATAATAATAATATCTAGCTCAGAAGACTGTTGTGAGGGTTAAAGAAGTTTCTACCGCAAAGTGCCTTTGAAAGTGCCTCACACATGTGAGCTATTATTCACGCGGTGGGTCCTGATCTACATAATGTCTGGTTTGTCAGTGGTTTGGGGTAATCAATGCCAACGTCTTTTTTCCTTCAAAGCTTGCCCCGTGGCTATGATACACAGAGAGTTGATGGTGTGGTGGGAAGGAGCACTAGTTTTAGTGGCAGGCAGGCTCAGTTGCTGAGTCCGACTCCCGCAGTTGCTGGCGGAGCCTAAACTGAATGACGTGAGGCCAAACATAGCCCCCCTCTGAAGTTTAGGGTCCTCTTTGAACACAGTGGGTGGTGCAGAATTGATAATCAGCGAATACTGGTGCCTTTCCCATTTTTCTAAGCCTGGTATTGCCTGTGTTTCTAGAACTCATTTAACTTCTCTGGGTCTCAGTGTTTTCATTAGAAAAATGGGAGTAATAATCTGCCTTGGTGAGTTTACGGTATTATTCTGAAGCTCAGATAGAGGTTGGGATAACTCGGAGCAATGCTTTGTAAACTGAATCGTTTTATAAACATACAAGATCATTAATACAAACCTAGCCAAGTTCAAATGGTTCCACTGAAATTCTGCATCCCCAAGGCTAAAAGGAGTTCATATTTGGAGTGGCCACATGAGCTGCAAAGAAGAATACCAATGAAACTTTCATCTCCTGGCCCAATAATAGTGAAAAATGGTTTACCTTTATGGGCCTATTCACTGCTACCCTGTGAAAACAGAGTTAAATGCTATAAAACAAGGCCAATTAAGTCTACACAATTCTGCTTCCTGCCTCCCATCAGTTTCACCTCTTTCTCCTTCTTCCCCAAATAATAGCCTTTCCCCCTCCCTTCTCTTCATGGTGAAGTCTTACATCTGCAAAGATCATAAAACACGAGATGCATGTTGGAAAAAATCACCCTAGTACACACAGAGACACACACACAACATGCACACATACACACAGGGCACTTCAGCACACCCCTCCCCAACAGTGTCTTTAAGAAAATAAATAACCAATTGTCAAGGGCTGCACTGACGAGGTTGCTGAACAACCTTGGTGACAAGGCCATGGGCATTCCTTGACTCCTTTCCACACACTCTGCACACTGAGCCACACAGGCATAGCCTAGAGTCAGCCCTGAGTGGACACACAGAACCTACATGCCCTCTAATTAAAGCAAACAGAGCATTGGTTCCCAGGGTATGCAAGAGTTACTGACCAGGGCACTTCCTTGGGTTTCCTCTCCTGTCATGGGGACTTAGAAGTATCACCCTAGAGATCACCCATAGATGTTTAATGCCCTGATTTGGAAACACTGCATTTCTACTTTTATTTTTACTTTTGCTCCTTTGGGAACAGTGCAAAAGAGAAAGATTCAGGCTGTAATGGAAAGAACACTGGACTTGAAGGGAAACCACCAGGATTCAAATGCTTCATGTGTTTCTTATAAGCTACGTCACCTTATGTGCCCAGGATTGTTGGGAGGCTCAACAGAAGTGTCCTAGAAATGAAAGAGTCTTTTATACTGTATATTTCTACTGTTGAATAAATGTGAATTGTAGTCACTCTAAAGGGCAATGAATTATGGTCAGGACACATAGGATCTGAAATCCTGGCTCTGCCACTGACTAGCTGAGAGACCTTCACAAATGATATTACCTCTTGGAGGCTCATTTTCCCTACATCTCTCAAGAAATATTCACTAAATCTCCATCATGTGGCAGGTAATGTGAATCATTCTATAAAGAGTTAACCAAATACATAGAAAAAGTATAATATTATTGACTAATTACTGTATGAATTATATAATTTCATCATTTCAACATGTCTTCCCTCATAATCTCCATTTCCAGGTTGTATTGTCCTCTGTGATCTTAACCTTCTATTCTAATTTACATCTTCTCAGGTTCTGAATATTAAATATTTTAAATTTCTACTTTACTATTTTAGTAGAGCCATATTGAGTAAGCTGCTACAAGTACTTTGTAGGGGCGAATCCAATAATGACATATAAATGAATAAACAAATAATAGCAGAGGAAAGTGTTCCAGGATTAAAATGCACTGATTTTGCCTAAGTAAATCTGATTATCATTCTTTGATTACTCAACTTCAAACCTATCTTAATATGAGAAATAAAATAAGGATGCTTGCTTTTACAAGATTAGATAGTGCTAAAAAGAAAAAAAAAGGAAGATAGCACTCTGAGAAGGTTGCTGTAATTCAGACATATTGTAAAGAACAATAACAGTGGTTTTCCTGATAACTAAGTTTTGAAAATAGAAGGAAAGGGTTGAAATCAAAGAGTATTCTCTTAAACACTATGGTGACTGGTGACAAGGAAAGGGGTGGGCAGAGAGGAGGGCAAAACTGGCAAAAGTGGAAGGACCTAGGGCTGGCCCGGTGGCGCACTGGATAGTGCGCCGCTTGGGAAGCGCGGCAGTGCTCCCGCTCGAGGGTTCGGATCCCACATACAGACCGGTTCCCGCTCACTGGCTGAGCGAGGCGCGGGAGCAACACCGAAGCTTGCGATCCCGTTGCCGGTCCCCGGTCCGGTACGGGGGCAACACTGAGGGTTGCGATCCGTTGCCGGACACGGAAAAAGACAAAAGACAAAAAAAAAAAAAAAAGTGGAAGGACCTAGCTTTGTGGAACACACTTGGGATCAGAGTCTATGCAGAGTGTCCTCTCACTGCTGTGACATTAAAATCCTCACACACCTGGAAGGCAGATGGCTCCCTCTCCTCTTCACAACTTGCCCAAGGCCACATAGCTAGTGAATTCAGACCCAAATCTTTCTGACTAAATTTGCACCATCTTTCCACTCCAGCATGCTGATTCCCTTTGTACTCCTTCCTAATTTTGCTGAGTACTAATACAGTCTCTGCTGCTGTCCCAGGATGCCCCCAAAATGCAGGTGAGCCCAATGGGGAAGCAGCACAACTAATGCATTCTTTCCTCTCTTCCTTTTCCATGTGACTTCCAGTCTGTAGCTCTTCCACAGTGACCACATAAAGGATGAAGCAGACTCAATAAAGAAACAACCTGAGTCTCAGGGTATACTCTATTCAGGATGAGAAGGAGGAAGGTTTTAATTGTGCTTAAGAGGAATTGTCTTCCTCTTTAGAGCATTGTACTATATGAGACAACTCAGGTTGGTATAGTGCAAGGAGCACAGCACTTTCTTGTACAGATATTAGTTGAAAACCAGCCTCTATAATAGCAGCACTGTACAATAGAACTTTCCACACTGACGGAAATGTTCTCTATCTGTGCTATCCAATACAGTAACCACTAGCCAGTCATGTGCAGAAACAGAACTCTTGAAATGTGGCTAGTGTGACTGAGCAACTCGGTCTTTAATTTTACTTAGATTTAACTAATATAAAGTTAAATAGCCACAGGTATCAGACACCAGAGCTCTTGTAGTACTTCCTAGCTGTGTGACCTTGAAAATGTCAGTTCATTTCTCTGAGCCAGAGACCACTCATCTGTAAAATGTTTATGATCCTGCCACCTCACAACTTTGTTGGGTTGACAAAGACAAAAAAGAACCATGCAAGTGCCTAGCACAAAACTTTACACTTAATAAGGACTCAAGAGACCTTCGTTGAATCAGAAACTTTGAATCTCTTTAACAGTCCAAGCGAAATGCATGTTAAAAGTCCATGCCTGGATTTTTCTCCAGAATTGATTCCTTATGATGCCTTTATTCATCCAAAGCTCATTTGCCTGCCAAGAATGACCTCAGAGAAAATGAGGGCTAAGGAAAGTCACACTAGTTATAGGACAACAGGTACTGTCCTTAGCCCTTACTGCCCTGCTTCCCCTGCAGTTCTGACATGTCATTTTCTCCCATGATGGGAGCAGCTAAAAGCAGGGCAAAGTGCTACACATCTGATGTCGCCACAAATCTTTGAGAGTTTTGCCAAAAACTTCTCTCCTTCTCCTTCACTTTTTAAACACGTTGTTTCCAGGAAAATTTGTCCATCTGGTTCTGATTCATTTGCACTTAACTCATCAGAGGACGATGTTGTAATACCAGATTGACTTGCAAAATGTTAAAATTCACATATCTCCCAGCCTCTTTCTTTAAAAATAGGGAAATGGGTTTGGCTAGCAGTTGGACAAATCTCATTGTGATTGCATTCTCAAGTCCTGAAAAGTTATCTACAAAATTCATTGACTACCCATATGACTACTGTTGAGATGACTTCACCAGAGCTCTTGCTTTCAGTGATCTCCTCCAGGATAACAACTCCCAAATTTATATCTCCAAACTGCATTTTCTTCTGACTTTCTGTCTCATATATACAACTGGATATAGATAGGCATCTCTACCTAAATGTGTTCAAAATGAAGATTAACATTCTTTTCCCACAAACTGTTCCCCTCTGATGTTCTCCACCTCAGCAAGGAGCAATACCACCTATGCAGTGTGTCAAGGGTCATTGGTTCAAGAGACCCCAAATTCTGCCACTGTAAGTCCCTCAGCTTTTTGATGAAATGTACTTGTGAACACTAAAAGTTAGAAAATTTTGTCTTCTAATATCTTCCATTCATTGAGCCTGCTAACACTTTATCTTCCAAGAGCTTAGGGTTTTTGATTCAAGTCCCTTCTAGAATTGTCATTTTTCCATTAGACTGAGGCCTGGAGAAGGCAGGGAGCATTCTGTCCATTCTATATTCCTAGAGCAAAATAGGCATGACAAAGTGGAAGCTAGAGATGCCGTTTTCACACCCTCCTGTAATTTCTCCATACTGCCACTTTTGCAGTATCACACAGCTAAAATTCTCTGTATTTAGTCTTCATGAGACTGCAAGCTGTGCTTTATTGATTCACTTTTGCTATCTTAGCACCAAGTTCATAGCCTGACACTCAGGAAGGGTTGAGAGAATATGTAAATGAATGGAGAAATGATGAAATGAAATAACGAGTGAAGAATAAAGAAATAAAAGAACTGATGAGACAGTCCATCAGACAGCCCTGGGAAGCCATGAATATGCTGCACCCAGCAGACGCCTAATCATGTGTACTCTCTTCCATCTTACAACCCAGATAGGACTCAGGAAGAAAACCTCAGGAAGAGCTTAATATTCAGTGGAAATTTCTCATCAGCAATCGACACCCAGTTTGACTTTTAGTATTATCTTTTTCACCTCTCTCTCTTTCTCCTTTTTTTTAAAGTCATTTGTGGTGTCTTTTCCTACTCCCATCTTATCCATTATTATGATAATGACTTCAAACACCAAGCATTGCTATTCAGGGCACTGTGAAAATGTGTTTTTTCCATCAGTCTAGATGAAATAGTTTCCACTGTCTGTTTCCCTTGCAGATAGCAATCAAATCCGGGCACAACAATAAAAGAAAAATCTAAACTCTTGTCCGATATAGAATCTAAAATGTCCTTGGAAAGTGACACCCAAGGGAATTTAATCACAAATGCTCTTGAGTTGGCCCAGCTCATTGCTGTTGAGTATTTGGAATGATATGTTTGTGGGAGCTGATTTCCCTATTCTTCCTTCTTAGTCTTCCCAGAAGGCCAAAATAAGAAGTCTTTGAATAATATCCCTTAAGACCTCCAGTAGGATCTCTTGGGTCTAACACAAGTCTTTAAATCTCACGTCATCTTTTCATTACATCCTCTGGTTACAACCCCCTAAGCTCTGACTACACTGTTGCCTGATCACTTCATTTCCTCAAGTAAGTTGACTTTGCATCATAGGTTAATACCTGGCCCTATCACCTACTAGTTATGTGACCTTGGATAGCTATTTCACTTCCTGGCCTCAGTGTTCCCATTTATAAAACAGGGGTACTAACCTGTGTCTCACAGATAGTTGTGAGGTTAAATTATGTAATACAGCAGACACTAAATAAGAATTGGTTCTGAACTGATTGTAGGACCATAGATTCTGCCTCCTCATTGTCAATCTCTTCCTTCTCTGAGTTCTTATAGCACTAGTAGCACACTAACATAGAATTCATAGCCAGAATGACCTTTAGAGGTTGTCCACTGAAGATTCCCATTCAAATGCTTAGTACATACAAACACACACCCCACATACACAGCACGCACACACCATATTACACACATGCCACGCTACACACACAACATACACATTGCACTGCACACACACACATGCACACACACACACACACACACACAAGTTGGGCATTTGGGTGTTTGCCATTTCAAATTCCAAGGGTGGCCTTTCCCCACAGCCCTGTTTTTTCTCTGTGATTTGGACTTTGTAACTAGGAAAACAGCTTTGGTGCTCAGTTCAAAGAGGTTATAAGGAAATGCTGTGGGAAACAAAGAAAAGAGATGTGCTGTTCTTCTAAAGCCTTTTGTTATTTGGTGAGCTTAGACTCTGTTTCCCATGCCCACTGGTGATAGTTACAATAAGTTTCGTGTGCAGAGCATTTGCCCTGTCTGGGCACCATGCTGGCGCATTACTTGTGGGACAAATTTAACTCCATACAACATACCTGTGTGCATACAGCTGTTAAGCTATCGATTTGCAGGGAGAGCAATCATCCCAGACAGTTTTACTGCCTGAGGTCCATCCAATGGCTGGGCTCCCCATGTCAGTTTTGCTCACTAGCAACTAAAAGAGCAATTGTATTTCAAGTTAGGGGCGACTAACGATTAACTGACAAAGGGACACTGTAAATGTCAGTCTTGTTGTGTTTCATTGAGAGATGGTCCAAGGCATCCAGGGATCAGTGTGATGGGTCTCTCTGACATTTCATCATACTTCAAATATGGCTGATGTCTGCAGTGCTAATGCTTAGCAACTTCAAGAATCCTATAGCCATTCTGGAGCCCATATGATGCTTGGTGCTCTTGGCTCCAGACTAGTGTCAGTAACATAGTTTTGTTACTCAAAATGCAAAGTGATTTCTGTAGAATCCCAACCAGCTGATCTCTACCAACTTATGGTTGACCGTGGAATCTACAGAAAGTTGTTGGCTTTTGCTGGCAAAGGGGTGACACTAACAATCTACCCGTAATGTCATATAACACCAGGGTAGGACATAGCCATCCCAGCCCCAGTTATTTCTGGGAGCATTAGGTTCCATTAAGCCAAACAACTGGAATTCCAGTGATTTCACACAGGGAGAAGTCTGTCTCCTTTGGGATGACTTAGCCATTTAGATAACATGAAAAACAGCTCTTAGCACTTCAAATAACATATATGGAGCATACATGTTCATAACATATGAGGGTACTTCAAAAAGTTTGTAGAAAAATAGAATTAAAAGACAATACAAATCTTTTGATGAACTGTTTGAAGACCCCTTGAACATGAAACTCCTGAAGTTCTAAGACAGTATAAGAGTTTGAAAGAACTGGCTCCTGTTAGGATTATTCCTTGTTCCATCTCAATGCTGGATTAGATACCTTCTGACCAAATTCCTCCCATTAATTCATATGGTAGGCAGTTTCCAAAATGCTTTCATGTTCATTATTTCATTAGTCATTCACAATGACCTTGAAGGGTTATCATTTGTGTTTCTCAAATGTGGAAATTATGGGTCAGATAGGATAAATAACTTACCAAATATTTCACAGCCACAATGGCAGAAAGAGAACTACATAATTGTCTAGCATTTGTGCCCCTACATCGTGCTGTCTCCTGCCAGTCCAGATTTGTCTGCAAATTGATGACAATAGGATTTCTGGGGGATGTCCTGAGGCTCTCCACTCTGAGTGATTGCAAGAATCAAGGCACTTCCTGCTAGTCATAGTCTAGACTCCAGATCTTTCCACATGTTGATCCCTACTGATCTTTGACTCCAACTTTAAGTCTCAGATAAGTGACACTTTCTCAAGGTGGTCTTCCATGGCACCCCATCTAAGTTAGGGGTCCCACTGTTATATATTCCCACAGCATCTTGTTCTTCCTATTTAGTAATGCTCACCACACTTATAGTAACTTTTCCAACTGCTATTTTCTTTGATGAGCCATCAGCATAGGTCTTTGCACATACTAGGGACTTGATAAATATATAGAATGAAAAAACAAATTATTCCCTCTCATTGGGAAGTCTGGATAGGCCCAGAGAATGTCTGCCCGTCAATCAGAAGGAAACTTACCAGAGGTAGCCAGAGAGTAAGTACAAAAACATATTCAAGCAAGAGATCAGCAGCTGGCCAAATTACGTTAGCCATTTGTCAGGTCTCAACTGGGGTTAAGGGCCAGGAACAAGACCGGAGGCAAGAGGAGAAGACCTAGAGCCTGTGTTTCCAGCAGGATGGGTCACTCAAACACTCCCCTCCAGGGGCCCCAGGAATGGCATCTCAGCTATAGGGTCAGGAAAACAAAGTTCACAGCTCTCTTGAGGGCATTTTAGTTAAAATAGATGGGGCTGCACCTTGATAAATGCTTCCCTTCCTCTTGTATGCCCAACCATTTCATATAGCAGGTTATAGGGAGATGTAGAAAAATTCAATGGTGAAATACCTTGGCAGGAAGAGTGTTTAAGGAAGATTGTTCCATTAGGATATATATAGAAAAACCAAAAGAATTGAGAAGACCAACTAAGATGCTAGCAAACAAGAGAGGAGTAATGAAAACACAAATTAAAGCAGTGAAAATTGAACAGAATAAACAGAATTTAAATATACTACAGAGGTACACTCTGTTGAGATTGGTAATTGATAGGGTATAGAATAGTATCACCTTTGACTTGCTTTCTGTTTAAGAAGTACTTTTACATCCTCTACCTTGTCTGAGCCTCATAAGAGGGCTGCATGTTAGCTGGATTAGGAGACAGGCTTGAGAGGAGATCTGTCTGGGTCCCACAGCTCAGTGTGGCTGTGCTGGTCTGGAGTGCAGGTCTCTCGAGCACCAGCTCTGGGTACTGCGGACAGCATCAGACCATTGTGTAACCCAGAGTCTGGGTTACAGGAATGAGCTCACCTCACTCCCCCCAGGACCAAGCAGTCTTTGATCTTGTTTATTTGTTCATGCAACACATATTTATAGCCGAGCATTTCCCAGAAGAAAGGTCCAAGGATTCCCATTAGCCCTGGAGACTGATAATAGCATCAGCAGCTGCTGCACCAAAGCCCACGGTGCCTCCAAACAGGCTCTCCTGGCTGTGAGTCAGACCTGTTTTTGCATCTTTACTCTTTTTCCTAATTATTAAAGAAATTCCAGGGCCATTGCAAAGTACCCAAGTAAATGTTTAAAAGATAAAATGCTACAAACTTTGCTACAACTTACTTTTTTGTATATTATAATAAAAATATAAAAATACAAAACCTCTGTTAATTGCCAGACTCTGGGCCAGACACCTTTATAAACAGCATCTCATTTAATCCTTACAATAGTTGGAGGCGAGTGTGAGTACTACTTCTATTCTACAGCTGAGGAAGCTGAAGCTTCCAAAAAGTCACTGGCTCAAGTTCACAACTAGGAAGTGGCAGAGGCAGAATTCTAGCCAGGCCCCGTAATCCCAGAGCCCACACACCTAACCGCAACTGTCTATCAGGGATATCTTTCCAACTCAGGCATATTCAATCCTTTCTGTTTCTTGAAGAAAAGGTTGTTCTCTCCTTCTGTTCTCCAAAATGTTCCTTTGGTTTTGTTAACAAATGTGAAAGGGCCAACACAATTCACTTTTTTTAAAAAAAAGTCAAGTTCTTCAGGCAAGCTTGAATAGGTTCTCTCCTACTACTTGCTGAGCCAAAAATCCTTATAGTTACACCCATTTATCTGTGGTGGACAAAGTACTTGACCAAAGTCAGAAAACCTGAGTCTTGGATTAGGTCTTGGCTATACGAGTAATTTACTAAGTGATCCGGGACAAGCACCCTCCCTCTCTGCATCTCAGTTTCCTCATCTTTGTTGTCAGAAGTGTGGATGGTCTCTGGAGCTCCTTCCAGCTTAGACCTACTATAACGTGGCATTTCTCATGACACACTGGAATACAAATGAGCTTATTTTATAAGACTTTTTGTAAAAAATAAAATCTAAACATTCACAGTAGTACTCAGAGCAGTGGAATGGCAGGGGAAAGAAGATAGAAGGTGTATTAGTTTCCTATGGATGCTGTAATAATTATCAAAATTTGTGATTTAAAACAGCAGAAATTTATTCACCTCATTTTGGAGGCCAGAAGTGTGAGAGCAAGGTGCTGGCCGGGCTGTGCTCCGTCCCAGTGTTCTCGGGGAGAGCCCTTCCTTGCCTGTACCAGCTTCTGGGGGTGGCTGGCATTCCTGGACTGTGTCCACATCACTCCAATCTGTTTCTGGTCTCTGTGGTCACGTTGCCTTCTCCTTTCATTCTGTGTTGAATCTCTCTCTGCCACTCTATTATAAGGACATTTGAGATTGTATTTAGGGCCCACCCAGATCATCCATGATATCCGCATCTGATCACATTAGCAACGACCTTTTCCAAATAAAGTAACATTCACAGGTTCCAGGGATTAGGACCTGATCTCTTTGGGGACTGTTATTCAACCTATTAAAGAGAGGCACTGAAAACCCATTTTACCTGCTTGATGATGATGTTCAAGATGATGTCTCAAGGATATCAACATGCAAAACAAGAGCCAAGCAGAGGTAGACACAAATATACTGCAGGTATTTGGTACTGGGGGAGGGAAAGAAGCAGAAAGAAAGAGTCAAGAGAGACAGATTGCAGCGAGATTGTTGTATATTGAAGATAATGTTTGCTACCTGAAACATCACTCAACTGCATCATGTGGACTGTCTGACGGCCCGCATTGCAAACCAAGAGAAGACCACTAAAGACCTCTACATTGGCCAACCAATGAGTAATTTTGAGACGAGTAATTTTCACCCTAACCATTTGTTGTAAAGTCAAACAATTTCTTGGTGCCAGAACACAACTTCTCTGACCCATTCAGTTTCCTGCAATACATTTAATTATTTTCTTTAAGGAAATAATTAACCACAGTTTTCATTCCTGTGAGTACTACGCATATTTTCCTTAAACTAGCGTGGGATTTCCCATCTCATCTCTTGTTTTGAAAATTTACTAACTTCAGAAAATGTTCTTAAAAATCAAGGTCCAAATAATAGTTTAATAAACCTAAAGATTTCTACCTTCTTGGAAATGTCCTAGGAAACCTGGATTTAAGACTGCATTCTGCCACATACCAGCTGGGTGCCTTTGGTTAAGGCACGCCTTGCTCAACAACTGAGAGGCTGGTCCCTCCCAGCCACTTAATCTCTCCCCTGATTTAGAATAATCTTGAAAAGTGTTTTATCTTTGCTTCTAAACTGTGAGCTCTTAGATGGCAGGGAAAATGTCTTGAAGAAAATAATGGATGATTTATTGAGCCACGTGTTCTTTCCAGCACTCAGCAAAGTCCCTATAAATCATGGAAATTATTTCTGTTGTACAGATGAAGAAAATGAATGCATAGAGAGGTTAGCTGACTGCTCCAAAGCTGTACAGACACAGTCAGGATTCACACCATCGAAGACCAAAATTCATACTCTTTCCTGCAAATCATGCTGCCTCCTTATCTCTAGCACCTAGTACAGTATCTAGAATATGGGAGACTGTGGAGGAATTAGTTGATGGATGAGAATAAATGAAAGAATGAAAAATAAAAGAAAGGCTTGTTTACACTAAGCATGAGCTATACCATTTCTGGAATGCTGGAAATCACGAGGTATGTGTGTGAGAGAGGGCAGGCAGAGACAGATTGAGAGAGCAGCAGTAAACAAATTAAAGTCTTACAAATGAACAACTCTTCAAATGCCCAAAGCAATTTTCATAGGTATTATTAAATTTGATCCTCACAAAACATCTGGAAGGCATGAAGTATAAGGAAGTGGATTCTCGCTTTTAGTAATAGAAATACAGTCTGAGATGTTAAGTGGCTACAGTTTCTCAGTGGTGGGACCAGGATTCAAAACCGGTCATGAGACCTTTTGTCCAGTGCTTTTCCCACTGGGCAGCACTGACCTCTCTCCCCATGTGCTTGCCTTGTAAGCCACAACTCCCTCACCTACAGCCTGCTCAAAGGCCCTGAGGCCAGCATCCTTCCACCAGCCCTCTGCCACCACCACAAGCACGCATGCACACACACACAAACCCACACATACGCACACTTCCCTTTTCTATATTTACAATGCTCTAGGGGTGAAGAAACCGGTTGCGTGGCCTGGGGAATGGATATGGAATCTGTAAAGGGCACAGGAACAAGACTAAATGATACTGTCATCACAGCCTTCCCAGAAGTTCTTGAGAATTTTTTCCAATGGCTTCTGTGAACAAACTGTATTTGTGTATATATTTCTGGGTGTGACTGATGTCCATGACGTAAGGGAAGTCACAGATCATCCAATATAGGCATGATATCCTTGAAAAGTTAAAAATCCAGACCTGGTAAACACCTAGCTCCCCCGTCCTCTTGTGTAGGGCAGTGGGTCAATTATCTCACTCCATGAGTAAAGGGGAACCAAGAATGATTTTAAGTATTGAGGTGGTCATCAATACAAAGGGTCTAACACAGATCCAAGTAAACAATCATTTTCTGACTTATTCATTTAACCTAATTGTTATATACAAGGGATAAATTTATATATCCTTTCTTTGAAAATGTAACAACTCTGCTTTATCAGTTTGATAATGCTAGTAGGTCACAAGTTATAAGTTAATTAGATGTATCTTGTAAGCTCTTCTATACTGCAACCTCCATGAGGACAGGAATGTTTTTCTTATTTAACATTCTATTCCCAATGTCTGGTACATAGTAAGTATATGAACAGTAGAGAATGCTAAAGTAAGCAATGCATTGGTGTGAGTAAAAATATCAATATAGCTAACTACAACTTTTATCATATGTATGTAAAGGAGGCTTCAAAAGAAGCTCTTTGAATATTCTAATTTGAAATTCATCTTCTCCACCTGTAGAAAATTTAAGAATGAATGTTGCTTTTTAATACCGAAAAATCTAACTTACCATTTTGTATTCTAAATGTATAATTTCTAAATTATCATGTACTATATCAGATATGTGGTAGGCATTTATTGTTTGCTTATTCATTCCCTTTTCCATTATCTGGAAATATCAGCCAAATTTTCTCTTGGGAACCCCCTCCTCCAGTCTCAATCTATATCATTCAGAGGGGCTGATCTCCCCTCCTGGCTCCAGGGGTGGGCATGCGACCTAAATCCAACCAACGAGAGCACAACAGAACACTGGCCACCAGACTGGTCCAGAGATGAGCACGTGGCAGACAGTCCCAGAATGCAGGCTGAACTACGGAAACAGCAGATATGTCTTCCAGCTGACATTACCAAACTGAGGAGATATATGCCTGAAGATGCCAATGGCCATCTTGCTGCCACAAGAACTTGCTTGAGAATGAAGCCAGTCAAAGAAAAGCAGCCAAGACAGGGAGAAAGGCAAGTTCCTGAAGATATCTGGATCCATCCATGGCTATTAAGTGAATTAATAAATCTCCCCTTCGTTTTCTTAAGCCAGCTTCAGTGGATTTCTTTCTCAAACAACAAAAAGAGTCATGTCTAATAAAAATATCACATCATATGCACCAATGGTTTAAGAAAATGATAGGAGAAAAATATGAAATTAGGACAATTCTATCATTAATTAATTTTGCTATGTGGAAAGGCAAAATTATCATTTACTTTTCAAGAACAACTAATATTCACTGGGCACAGTCAATACTTACGAACACCTACTATGTGTTGGGCACTGGGTGGGATTCTAACACCGACATGGTAAAAAAAAAAAAAAAATGCCAGGACATGAGGATGAATGGTTTTTCCTCCAAAGGGCCACTAAGTTGGTTCTCTTTGGGTCTGGCATGAAGTATGCAAGTGACTCCATGTGCTTTTATTAAAATGTGAATTAAAGGTCAGAGGTGAATTTTCCTTAGTCCTTAATTTCCTGTCTGTGTGCCAAGGGTGGGGGTGGGAGAGGTATAATTTGTTAAACACCAGATGAGAATCCATGGTGGCTGGGAAAGCTGTACCACAGGACCAGGCCAGCTGGGTCTGGAGGCTGAAGCTGTGAGAAATGGTTCCATATCCCTGTGGGGAAATGTTTAATACTGTCAGGAAAAGGACACTGGTTGAAGGAGTGATTTTAAAAAATCAGGACTTATCATTTTAGCAGATGAGGTGTGAGAGTGAGAAACAGATGCTCGAATTTTATTAAACACAGGAGATTGAGGACATAGAAGAAATATTCTAATATCACATTCTATTTTGTGGTTTTATTTTATATTATCTGTCTTTGAAACAATTCCATACTAGTAGGCTCTCTTCTAAGTGCTAGATTATCACAAGGAGTCAAGCTGATTTGGGATTGGTCAAAAACTGCCACTGGTTATCTGTAGGATACACAGTAAATTACAAACTTTCTGAGCCTCACTTTCCCCATCTTAAAATCAGAATATCACCATCTATCTCGAGGGCGGTGTGAGAACTGTGCAATGATGCATGCAAGAGTATTTTAATAAAGCTTTATGCATAATAGAGACACACAAATGTTGGTTTTCTTTCTCTCCCTTCCTAATTCCACATCATTCAGCAAATATTCTAAAAACAATCTAGTAGTGGAGCAAGATGATGGAATGGGACAGACACGCAATTGATATCAGACCGCTGATATTTGTATCTTACATCTGCCATTGGCCATCCACAAGACTTTGACAGATAATTTTCCTCCTTAAAGTTCAGGAGTTTTTATCTTTAAAATGCACATAATCACTATTGCCTTATCTTCACAAAATTGTTAAAAGGACCAAATGAATCAATAAATTAAAAATGCCTTGTAAATAAATGTATGTCTCATACATTCACATACACACGCACACATATACAGGTGTGTGTGCATACAAATGCATATATATATGTACATAGTTATATACATACACACATATGTATGATTTCACATGATATAACAGACATATTCAAAAATATGCAAACATTAAAAATAGCTCAGAAAATAATGTCAGCAAGACGGCCAACTAGAAGTTCCTATGCTCCTTCCCCTCACACACAAAAAAAAACTCCCAAAATAATAAATAACTACCTTTTGATCAAAATAACTAAAGGAGAGTTCCAGAGAGTAGCAAAGAAGCAACAGAAGTCATGTACAGCACACAAACCCAGGGTGATCGCATAGGGAAGGGAAAGAAACACCTTTCCTCCTCCACCCCAACCCCCAGTCGAGATCAGCTCAGAACCAGGAGGGACTTCTTCCTTCATGGAATAGGTAAGCAAGAGGGCAGCATCCCTCCATCACATTGCAGACACCTGCAGTCTTCACTACCAGAGACTCCTGTAGTCCTCACAGGCTGAGTCCAGCTCAGGGAGCTCCCCAGAGTTCACATACTGAGCTACTCCCAAAGAAGGAGCCAACAGTGCACACCCCTCCCCTCCCCAGGGATCCTACTGCTACTGCTCTGCACCATTTCTAACCAGAGGCACTGCTAGGCTGCATCCTGCTCTGGAGGTGAGTAGCGATTGCACCCCTCTATCCCTGAGCCTTAGCCAGGACTGCAACAAGCCCAACTGGTAGTGCACCATGCCCAAGCTGAGCTGCTGCTATGCCCTACTCCCTAGTGCCAAGCTACCAAAGAGCTGTTCATTCCCCTCCATTCCAGTTGCTCTCGAACCCTCCCCTTCAAGCCAAGTTGAAGTGGCACCCCAGCTCTTCAGGGACCCCAAGCCTCTGGCACACTGGAGCAGGTACATCCCCCAGGGCCACAGCTGATGTAGTGCCCTGCTCCCTAGGAATTCAGAGACTCTGCTGACCTATGCAGCCACACTTCCTGGGGTCAAGCATACACAGCACCTTGCATCCTAGAGAAAGAGTCTTGTCTGAGCTATGCCACCCTGCCCTTCAGACCAAACAGCCACAGAGCCCCACCCACCTGGAACTGTACTAGTCTTCCAGTGTTTGAGTTTCTAAGGTGCCCCAGCTCTCTGGGAGAGAAGAGTCAGGCTGTGCTGCTCCCCTCCCCTCTGGGACCCAAGTTATAGCAGCATCTTGCCATTCCTGAGTAATTGCTGCTGCTGAACTCAGCCTCACGGAGCCTGGGATACTGCTGTGTCCCACAATCTCAGGGTCCAAAGTCCCCACGGCATGGTACTTCACCCTCCAGAGCCATGCCAATGCTGCTTCCTGCTTCCCAGAATCAGAACCACACTGACATACTAGCCCCCTGGGCCCAAGCTGCTGGAATGTGCCTCAGAACAACAGACTCCAACTAAGTGGGAGAACTGCATTCACTCAGGCCTTAGAAAGTGAACCTATACCTCAAATCCCAGGTGCTACAGTAGTTTCACAAGATGCTGAGCTCAGAAACCTGGCTCCACACCTGCTGTGTGCACCTGTGCTCTGAATCCCAGTGTTCCTACAGCTGCATGTCAGACCCAACATTAAGAGAGCTCCCGTCAGCTAAGATTCTATACTGTGGGAAAGGCAAGAACAGGAGAATCTCTAAAGCCTTTTCCTTAATAACCTACACAGCTGCTGTCACTGCCACAAAGGCATCCATAGTCATCACTGACATTGACTCAGTTGGAGGAGAAGAATAAAAAAGACTGAGGACAAATAAGAAAACAAGTGTTTGTATTATGGGAGTTACAAATGAAGAAGAGACAGAAAAAAGCACAGAAGGCATATTTAGTTAAACAATTGCTGAAAACTCATCAAGTCTTGAGAGAGAAATTGACATCCAGATCCATGAAGGTCCCCCAAAACATACAACCCAATGAAAACCTCTCCAGGGCACTTTATAATAGACCTGTCAAAAGTCAAAGACTAAAAGAAAACTTTAAAAGAATCAAGAGAAGAGTGTCAAGTCACATATAAGGGAATTCACATGAGATTATCTACAGATTTCTCTGCAGAAACCTTGCAGGCCAGGAGAGAATGAGATGATATATTCAAAGTGCTGAAAGCAAAAATTTGCTAGCCAAGTATCTACAGCCAGCAAAGCTGTCCTTCAGGAATGAAGAAGAAATAAAGTCTATCCCAGACAGACAAAAGCTGAAGGAATTTATTGCTGCTGGACCTTCACTACAAGAAATGCTTAAGAGAGCATCAATTCAGCTATAAGGAAGACCCCATCAGATTAACAGCAGACTTCTCAACTGAAACTCTGCAGTCCAGGAGAAAATGGGATGATATACTCAAAATAATAAAAGAAAAAACTGCCACCCAAGAAAACTATACCCAGCAAAGCTATCCTTCAGAAATAGGGAAAATAGTATATTTCCTAGACAAACAAAAACTGTGGAAGTTCACTACCACATGACAAGCCCTGCACGAAATTCTCAAGGGAGTACAGAATCTGGAATCTGAAAAATGATAATCACTACCACAAATACACAAGAAAGAACAAAACCTACTGGTAAAACAAAAATGCAAACAAAAAAGAGAAAGAAACTAAATCTCACCACCTCAAAATTCCAACAAACATTGAAGATGAATAATGAAAGGGGAAGAAAGGAAAAAAAGATATTTAAAACAGCTGAACAAAAAGCAATAAAATTCCAGGAGTAAGACAATACCTGTCCGCAACAACCTTAAATGTAAGGTTAAACTCCCAATCCAAGACACAGGCTGACTGATTGGATTAAAGAGCTAGACCCAATGATGTACTACCTTCAAGAAACTTAGCTCACCTATAAAGACACACACAGACTAAAAGTGAAAGGATGGAAAAAAAACATACCACACAAATGGAAACCAAAAATGAGGAGGAGTACCTATTTTTATATTGGATAAAACAGACTTTAAACCAAAAACTATAAAAGGAGACAAAGAAGGCCATTATATAATTATAAAAGGATCTATCCAGCAAGAAGACATAACAATCATAAACATGTATACACCTATCATGGGAGCACCCAGATATATAAAACGAACACTTTTAAACCTAAAGAGATAGACCCAAACATGATAATAGTGGGGACCTGAACACTCCTGTCTTAGTAATAGACAGATCATCTAGGCAACAAATTAACAGAGAAATACAGGATCTAAACTACAGCTTAGAACAACTGGACCTAGCAGATATCTACAGAACATTTCACCCAACAACAGAATATACATTCTTCTCATCAGCACATGGAAAATTTTCCATGACAAACCATAGATTGGGTCATAAATCAAGTCTTGGCAAATTTTAAAAAATCAACATCATTTCAAGTATCTTTTCAGACCACAATGCATTAAAAAATGGAAATAAATAACAAGCAAAACTCTGGAAACTATACAAATACATGGAAATTAAACAGCAGGCTCCTGAATGACCTATGAGTCCAAGAATAAATTATATAGGAAATCAAAAGCTTTCTTGAAACTAACAAAAATAAAGATACATCATACCAAAACCTGTTGGATACTGCAAAATCAGTACTAAAAGGGAAGTTTATTGCAATAAGTACTTACATCAAAAGAATACAAAGACTTCAAATAAACAACCTAATACTATACCTCACAGAACCTGAAAAACAAGAACAATCCAATCCTGAAAGTAGTAGAGGAAAGAAATAATTAAGATCAGAGCAAAACTAAATAAAATAGAGACCCAAAATATGATACAAAAGACCAATGAAACAAAATGTTGGTTTTTTGAGAAGATAAACAAAACAGACAAACCATTAGCTAGGTTAACCTAAAAAAAAAAAAAAAGGAGACCCTAATAACAAAAACAAAAAATGAAAAAGGAGACATTATAACTGATACCACAGAAATACAGAGAACCATGAGAGACAATTATGAATAACTAAATGCCAACAAATATGAAAACCTGGAGGAAATGGATAAATTTCTGTACATATGTACATTAGCCAGACTGAACCAAGAAGAAATAGAAAACCTGAACAGACCAATAACAAGCAACAAGATCAAAGCCACAATCAGCAGTTTCTCAAGAAAGAAAAGCCCAGGACTGGGTGGCTTCACTGCTGAATTCTACTAAAACATTAAAGAGGAACTAATACCAATTCTCTTCAGATTATTAAAAAAAATTGAAACAGAGGCCACTCTCCCAAACTCACTCTATGAGGCCAGCATCACACTGATAGCAAAACCAGACAAAGATACAATAAAGGAAAACTACAGACCAACTTTTCTGATGAACACAAATGCAAAAATTCTCAAAAAATATCAGCAATCAGAATACAGCAACACATCAGAAAATTTATACACCATGATCAAGTGGGACTCATCCTAGGGATGCAAGGATGGTTCAACATACATAAGTCAATAAATGTGATACACCAAATCAACAAAATCAAAGAAAAAAACCATACAATTATCTCAAGAAAAGCATTGGACAAAATTCAACAGCCCTTCATGATAATGGCTCTCAGCAAATTAAGTATAGAGGGAAAGTATCTCAACACAATAAAAGCCATGCATGACTAACCAATCACCAATATCATCCTGAATGGAGAAAACAGATTTTCCCTTAAGAACAGGAACAAGACAAGGATGCTTACTCTCACCACTCTTATTTTACATAGTATTGGAAGTACTAGCCAGAGAAATCAGGGAAGAGAAAGAAATGAAGGGCATCCAGATTGGAAAAGACAAAGTCAAACTGTCCCTGTTTGCAGATGACATGATCCTTCCTGTATATAGAAAAACCTAATGACTCTACCAAAAAACTTTTAGAGCTGATAAACAATATCAGTACAGTTGTAGGATTCAAAATCAACATGCAAAAAACAGTACCAATTTTATACTCAATGATGAACTAGCAAAAAAAGAAATCAAGAAAACTAGTCCATTTACAATAGTCACCAAAAAAATAAAATACCTAGGAATCAATTTAACCAAGAAGGTGAAATATCTTTACAATGAGAACTACAAAAAACTACTGAAAGAAATTAAAGAGGACACACAAAGATGGAAAGACATTCCATGGTGATTGAAATAACTAACATTGTGAAAATGTCCATACTACCCAAAGCTATCTACAGATTCAATGCAATCCCCTTCAAAATACTAATGATATTCTGCACAGAAATAGAAAAACAATGCTAACATTCATATGCAATGACAGACCCCATAAAAACAAAGCAATCCAAAACAAAAAACAAAGCTCGAGGCATAATACTACCCAACTTCAACTAAGAAAAAAAAGATGACTCAAATAAAATCTAAAATGAAAGTGAAGAAATTCCAACAGATGCCCAGAAATAAAAAGTATCATAAGAAAATATTATGAACAATTATATGCTAACAGATTGAGTAATCTAGAGGAAATGGAACATACACAAATTTATCACTGTAATACATCACATTAACAGAACAAAAGGTAAAAACCACATGATCATCTCAATTAAAGTGGAAAAAGTATTCAACAAAGTTCAATATCCTTTCTTGATATAACTCTCAATAGTTTAGATGTAGAAAAAAATTTCCTCAACTTAATAATGGTCATTTCTGAAAAACTCAGAGCTAACATTTTAATCACTGGGGGGAAACTAAAAGCTTTTACGCTAAGATCCAGAACAAGACAAGTATACCCATTCTCACCACTTCTATTCAAAATAGTACTGAAAGTACTGTAAGAGCAATCAGACAAGAAAAAGAAATAAAACATATCTAAATCAGAAAGAAAAAAGTAGAACTATATCTATTTGCAGAAACATCATTCTACATGTAAAAAACCCAAAAGATTCCACAAAAAAACTGTTAGAACTGAAAAATAAATTCAGTAAAGTTGCAGGATACAAAATCAACATATAAAAATCAGTAGCATTTTTATACACAAATAACAACCTAACTGAAAAAGAAATCAAGAAAACAATCCCATTTATGATAGCATCAAAAAATAAAATACTATGGAATAAATTTAACCAAGGATGTGAAAGATCCATAAATTGAAAGCTGTACAGCATTGATGAAAGAAATTGAAGAAGATACAAATAAATGGAGAGATATTCCATGCTCGTGGGTGGAAGAATTAATATTGTTAAAGCATCCTTACTACCCAAAGCAATATACAGACTCAATGCAATCCCTACCAAAATCACAATGGTATTTTTTACAGAAATAGAAAAAAAATCTTAAAATTTGAATGGAAACATAAAAGACCCCAAATAGCCAAAACAATTCTGAGAAAGGAAAACAAAGTTAGAGGCATCACATTTCCTAACTTAAAATTATATTACAAAGCTATAGTAATCAAAACAGTATGGTGTCAGCATAAAAACAGATCTATACATCAGTGGAACAGAATAGAGATCTCATAAATTAATCCAAACAAGTGTGGTCAACTAATTTTTGACAAGGCCACCAAAAGGACACAATGGGGAAAGGACAGTCTCTTCAGAAAATGGTGTGGCAAAAACTGGGTTTCTACATGCAAAAAAATAAAATCAAACCCTTCTTTTACACCGTACCCAAAAATCAACTCAAAATGGATAAAAGACCTATAGGTAAGACCAGAAAGTATAAAAGTCCTAGAAGAGAACATAGGGGGAAATCTGGACATTGCCCTTGGCAATGATTTTTTAGGTATTGCACCAAAGGCTCAGGCCACAAAACTAAAAATAAGTAAACTATAACCTCTATACAGCAAAAGAAACAGTCAGCAAAATTAAACAGCAGCCTGTGAACTGTGAAAAAATATTTGCAAACCACATATGTAATAAAGGGTTAATATCCAAAATTTATAAAGAATTCATACAACTCAATAGTAGAAAACCAAATAATTCAATTAAAAATGGGCAAAAGACCAGAACAGACATTTCTCCAAAAAGACATAAAAATTACCAACAGGTATATGAAAAGGTGCTCAACATAGTCAATCATCCAGGAAATGCAAATCAAAACCACTGTGGGATACCACCTCATACCTGTTATAATGGCTACTACTAAAAAGTAAAAAGATAACAAATGTTGGCTAGGGTGTGGAAAATAGAAAACTCTCGCACATTGTTGGCAGGAATGTAGATTGGTAGATCCATTATGAAAAACAATATGGAGGTTTCTAAGGAAATTAAAAATAGGACTACCATATGACCCAATAATCCCTCTTCTGAGCCATATACCCAAAGAAAATGAAATTACCACCTTGTAAAAATATCTCCACTCCCATGTTCCTTGCAGCATTATTCACAATAGCCAAGATATGAAAATGAAATGTTTCATCGATGGAGGATGGATAAAGAAAAGAAAGAGCGAAGTGTGTGTGTGTGTGTGTGTGTGTGTGTGTGTGTGTGTGTGTGTGTGTGTGTAATGGAATATTATTCAGCCCTAGAAATGAATGAGATCTTGCCATTTGTCACAAAGTGGATGAGCTTGGAAAGCATTATGCTAAGTGAAATAAGCCAGACAGAGAAAGAAAAATACTGCATGATGTCACCTATATGTGGAATCTGAAACAATGCAAATATATAGAGATAGAGAAGAAAAGATGGGTTACCAGGGGCAAGGGGTGGGGGGCTGGGGAAGAAATGAGAAGATATAGTTCAAAAGATATAAAGTAGCAGATACATATGATGAACAAGTCTAGGGATTTAATGAACAACATGAGGGCTATCGTAATAAAATTGTACTGTATTTGGGATTCATGCTAAATGAGCAGATTTTAGCTGCTCCTGCCACAGAAACTATGGGTAACTGAGATAATGATCTGTTAATTTGCTTGACTATAGTATTCTTTTCACTATCTACATGTATTTCATAACATCATGTTATATACCTTAAATATACACAACAAAATTTTTTTTCAATTTTTTTTTTTTTTGGTGGCTGGCCATTAAAATTTATTTTTAAAAAAGTTTTAAATAAAATACAATAAAAGTGGATCAATCTTTATGACCTCAGATTTGGCAATGGATTCTTAGATATGACACCAAAAGCATGAGCAGCAAAAGAAAATTAGGTTGGACTTTATTAAAATTAAAAACTTTTGTGTATTGGGCCGGCCCGGTGGCGCACTGGATAGTGCGCCACTTGGGAAGCGCGGTGGCGCTCCCGCCCGAGGGTTCGGATCCCACATACAGACCGGTTCCCGCTCACTGGCTGAGCGAGGCGCGGGAGCAACGCCGAGGGTTGCGGTCCCGTTGCCGGTCCCCGGTCCGGTACGGGGGCAACACTGAGGGTTGCGATCCGTTGCCGGACACGGAAAAAAGACAAAAAAATAAAAAAAAAACTTTTGTGTATTAAAGGACATTAAAAGGAAGGTGAAAAGATAACCTGCATAATAGGGGAAAATATTTGCAAGTGTTATATCTGATAAAGGCCTCAGAATATCTAAAAAACTCCCACAACTCAACAACAAAAGGACAAGCAGCCTGATTTAAAAAGGGAGCAAAAGACTTGAATAGACACTTCATCAAAGAAGATATACAAATGGCCCATGAGCATATGAAAACCCCAATAAAGAACCACTTCACACCCTCTAAAATGACTATAATGATTTTTTTTAATATATATGTAAGCAGAAAAACACAAGTATTGGCCAGGATGCGAAGAAAGTGAAATCCATGAACATTGCTGTTAGGAATGTAAAATGGTCCAGCCACCGTGGGAAACAGTTTGGCAGTTCCTCAAAAAGTTAAACATAAAATTGCCATATGACCTCACAATTTCACTCTTAGTTCTGTACTCAGATTGAACCAAAAACAAGTATACAAACAAGTACATGTGCACATATATTGTTCACAACAGCACTATTCATAATAGCCAAAAGGTGGAAACATTCCAAGTGTCCACCAACTGATGGAAGGATAAATGAATTGTAGAATATGAATGCAAACAGCTTATTATTCAGCCATAAAAAGAAAGAAGTGCCGATACATGCCAAAGCATGAATGAACCTCAAAAACATTGGGCTATGTGAAAGAAGTCAGATACAAAAGGTTGCATATTATATGATTCCATTTATATGTGATATGTAGAATAGATAAATCCATAGAGAATAAAGATTGGTGATTACCGGGGGCTGCAGAAAGGGGAAGTGAGACAAAGTACATAAGAGTTTTACTTGGGAGTGATGGAAATGTTTTGGTACTAAATAGAGGTAGTAGCTGTACAATATTGTGAATGTACTAAATGCCACTGAATATTCACCTTAAAATGGTTAATTTTGCTATGTGAATTTCACCTGAATAAATTATTTTTTAAATAGATTGATAATCTTAACAACTTTTTTTTTTCCTTTTTGTCTTTTTTACTGACCGGTAACGGGATCACAACCCTTGGTGTTGCGCCCGCACCGCACTCAGCCAGTGAGCGGGAACCGGTCTCCACATGGGATCCGAACCCTCGGCAGGAGCGCCGCCACGCTCCCAAGCGGCGCACTCTCCAGTGCGCCACCGGGCCGGCCCTAATCTTAACAACTTTCAAGAAAGATCCATCAAAGAATTATTCTGTATCTAAATGTTTTGAGTTTTTAAGAAAATATAGTAGCCATCCCATAATTTTTTTAATAAACCAGTAAATGCATCAATAAATCAATTAATATTATTATCTTGGAAAAATACTTTTTTGTAAGGAACACAGAAAAGAATCCAACTAAATTTCCAAGCAACATAATAGAATCATTGCCAATGTTATCACTGTTTTGTATAAAACCATTACCAAGCAAAACAAAAAAATTAAAACTATCCATAAATTTGCCAAGATAGCATGTAATATTATGACATAATGGCAAAGTGCGTTTTTCCAAAGTATGTTACTTGTTTATTTTAGCTTTTGGTAATTCCTGTCACTGCCTCTACTGAAGAATGTTTTTTCTTCAAATTAAAGCTAGCTAAATACTATTTAAAGAACACTAAGTGAAACACTTATTTCAGCTCTGAAGCTCAGTCCGCTTAAATAACAAAGTTAAAAAAAAAACTTGTCACTGCTAAATTACAATAGATACCATTTTAAGTTTGTTTGTAATTTTGAAATTTGTTTATACTGACAGGATATTTTCTTTTTTATTAAGTGTTTTAAAGTTTCAAAGTTTATTTATATGAAAATATTTCATCATTGAAAATAATGCTACTTGATAATTAATATAAGCTATTAATTATTAAATTAATTATTTGAAATTTATTAATTATTAGCCTATGTGTGTGTCTATCAGTCAGTTTCTAACCTGACAGGATCTAACAAAAGCTACTCGAACTGTCTAAAACAGAAAAATTTAATAATAGTAATTGGATACACAGGAGATGAAAGAGTGAGACACCCCAGAGGTTACCAACAGCCAGAAGTTGCCACCACGCCTAAACTAGGGAAACAAAGACAGGTGCCCAAGATCTAAAGTTACCCAGCTGAAGCTGGAATCATCACACATCAAAGGCCATGGAAGAGATAGAGCCTTAGATACCCCCCAAGACTCAGAGAGAAGAAACACCCTGGTTTCCCTCCTTCCCACCTTCCGATCTCTCACCAGTACACCCACCAGGGAAACCCATCTAGAAGCTAGCTGGTTGGTACAGGAGCCTAGGAAACAGAGACTTCAGGGACCAGCCTCCCTGCAACATAAAGGTAAGCAGGGAAGAGTAAGAAATGGATCTGAGGTCAAGGAAATCAGAGACCAACAGAGGGCAGAACTAATTACCTTGTGAGGGTACAATATCATACGAACTAGAGACACACAGTGATTTATATTAGTCTCTATCCTCAAGCATTTTACCATCTACTTTGGGAAATAGGTCATCTGAGGATTAGCTTATTAGCATATAGTTTATTCCTGAATATTTCCACAGATAATAATAAATAGCATTTTACAAAGCACTTTCACACAAATTATTTCTTTCTTTTTTTTTTTTTTTTCCTTTTTGTCTTTTTTACTGACCAGTAACGGGATCGCAACCCTCGGTGTCGCGCCCGCACCAGGGACTGGCAAGGGGATCGCAACCCTCGGTGTTGCGCCCGCACTGTGCTCAGCCAGTGAGCGGGAACCGGTCTCCACATGGGATCCGAACCCTCAGTGGGAGCGCCGCCACGCTCCCAAGCGGCACACTCTCCAGTGCGCCACCGGGCCGGCCCCAAATTATTTCCATTATTGAGAAGAAATTAAAAAGCTTGGAGAGATGTCATGGACCTTAATTTGCTGTGATCCTCGATTCCACCCTCTCCATCAAACCCCCTCATTCACACCAATGTGTAGTCCTATCTATATTCTCTCTACTTATTTCTCAAATTCATCCACTTCTTTCCACCCACCATCTTTTATCCTGGGGCCAATTTGTCTCTCACCAGGACTACTTCTATTGGCTACAACTAATTTCCCTGTGTTTATCCCTATCCCCCTCCAATTTGTTTTTCACACAGCAGGAGTGATCTCCTTAAAAAAAATAAATAACACGAATATTATTGTTACTTTTTTACTCGAACATCTTCAAATTCCTTCTGTTGCTCTTGAGTTAAAGACCCAAACCCTTGATGTAACCTGAGTTACCTTGCAAAGTCTTGCCTACACCCAACTTTTCATCCCATCTCCTGCCCTTGCTCCCTAAGCTCCAGACACACTGATCTATGTCAGTTTTTCCAAAGGACGAGCTCTCTCTAACCTCAGAGACTTTGCATATGCTGATCCTTTCGTCTGAAATATAATTCTCACCTCTACTGGCCTTCTCCCCACAATCTGACTTAACCCCTACTCATCCTTCAAGATCTCTTCTCAAACATCCTTTCCTCAGGGAAATCTCCCCTGACTCTCTCTTCCTCTTAATAAAGGTAGATTCACTAGCTATAGGATCTAATAGCCACCTATATTTTGTTTCATAGCATTTGTCATATTTCATAATTATACAACTGTCTAATTACTGGATTGCCTCTATCCCCAGTATAAGCTTTATGAGACAAATACTATGTCCTTTTTCTGTTATATCCCCATCACCCTGCATGATGCCTGGCATCTGGGAAAATCCCAAAAAGGAAGGAAGGAAGAAAGGAGAAAGAGAGGGAGGTAGTAAAGGGCGGAGGAAAGTAGGAAATTGCCAGTCCCAGATTTTAAGTGAGAGATAGGATTCAAAACCTGGACCCCTGACTCTAACACCCCACTGCATCTCATGGAGCAGAGAAAAAGCATGGGTTTCATCCCAAGTCCTAGGTAATCCAAACTTTCTACCCCCAGATCCATCATTCTTGTCATTTCTGCATCAGCCATCTTGATGGCCCATTTGCCCCCTAGTTTGTCAATTTCTCGACCACTTCTCTCCCAGTAACCTTCTTCTCTACTCCCATGGTCATAACCTGAGCCTTGACAACACTGGTAAATGCACCATCTCCTAAATCTCATTTTCTTTTTTAAAAAATTTAATTAATTTTACTTATTGAAACAATTTATTGTACATATCTGTGGGGTAGAATTGAATATCAATATTTGTGTGCAATGTGATGCTCAAATTAAGATGAATAGTGTATTTAACATTACACAATATAATCATTATTGTGGCCCTTTATCAATTTCTCACTAACCTCCCCTCCCCTTCCCCCTTTGCCACCTCTGTTCTGTTATCTCCTTTTGAAAATTCAATGAATTATTCTGATTGTTGTATCTTTCTTTCTTTCTTTTTTTATTTGTTTATTTTTTTCAGCTCTTATGAGTGAGGACATGTGGTACTTATTTCTCCTTCTGTGCCTGGCTTATTTAGTTTAATTAACATAATTTTCTCTAGTTCATCCATGTTGCTGCAAATGGCAGAATTTCATTCTTTTTATGGCAAAGTAGTACTGTGTACATATATCACATTTTCCTTATTCAGTCATCGATTGATGGACATTTGGTTGGTTCCAACTCTTGGCTACTTTAAATAGAGCTGTGATAAACATGGGAGTGCAGGTATCCCTTTGACACAATGATTTCCATTCCTTTGGGTATATACCCAGAAGTGGGATTGCTGATTCATATGGCAGTTCTATCTGTAGTTGTTTGAGGAACCTCCACACTGTTTTCCATAATGGCTGCACCAATTTATAGTCCCAACAACAGTGTGGGAGGATTTCCCCTTCTCCACATCCTCACCAGCATTTGTTATTCTGTCTTTTGATAATGGCCAGACTAACCGGGATTGAGATGATATCTCAATGTGGTTTTGATTTGCATTTCAGTGATGATTAGTGATGTTCAGCATTTTTTTCATGTGTCCATTGGCCATTTGTATGTTTTCCTTTTAAAAGTGTCTATTCAACTCCTTTGCACATTTTTCAATTGGGTTACTAAACTTTTTACTGTTAAGTTGTTTGAATTCATTGTATATTCTGCATCTTAATCCCTTGTCAGATGCATAGTTTGCAAATATTTTCTCCCACTCTGTATGTTGTCTTTTCACTCTCTTTCGTTTCTGTGCAGAAGCTTTTTAGTTTGCTATAATCCCATTTGTTTATGTTTTCTTTTGTTGCTTGTGCTTTGGGGTCTTATTCATAAAGTCTTTGCCCAGTCCTACATCCTGAAGTGTTTCCCCTATGCTTTCTTTCAGGAGTTTTATAGCTTCAGGTCTTATATTTAAGATTTTAATTCATTTTAAATTGATTTTGGCACATGGCAAGAGGTACGGATCTAGTTTCATTCTTCTACAAATGGATGTCTAGTTTTCCTAGTACCATTTATTGAAGGGGAAGTCTTTTCCCCAATGTATGTTCTTGGTGTCTTTTTGAAAGTTCAGTTGGCTATAAGTATGTGGGTTGTGGGTTGATTTCTGGGTTCTCTATTCTGTTCCATTAGTCCAACTGTCTGTGTTTATGCCAGTACCACACTGTTTTGGATACTATAGCTCTGTAGTATAATTTGAAGTCAGGTGTGTTATGCCTCCAGCTTTATTTTCTTTGCTCAGGATTGCTTTGGCTATTCAGGGTTTTTTGTTGTTCTATATGAATATTAGGATTGTTTTTTTCCGTTTCTGTGAAGAATGTCATTGCCATTTTGATGGGGATTGCATTGAATCTGTAGATTGCTTTGGATAGTATGGACATTTTCACAATGTTAGTTCTTCCAATCCAAGAGCGTAGAATGCCTTTCCATCTTTTTGTGTTCTCTTTGATTTCTTTCAGCAGCAATTTGTAGTTCACATTGGAGAGATCTTTCACTTCCTTGGTTAAATTAATTCCTAGGTATTTTATTTTGGGGGCAACTATTGTAAATGGGCTTGCTTTCTTGATTTATTTTTCTGCTAGTTGGTTATTGGGGTACAGAACATTACTGTTTTTCATGTTGATTTTGTATCCTGTAACTGTACTGAAATTGTTTATCAGCTCAAAGAGTTTTCTGGTAGAGTCTTTCAGTGTTTCTATGTATAGGATCATGTCATCTGCAAACCGGGACAGTTTGACTTTGTCTTTTCCAAGCTGGATGCCCTCCTTCATTTCTTTCTTTTGTCTGATTTCTCTGGCCAGTACTTTCAATACTGTGTTAAATAGCAGTGGCGAGAGTGGGCATCCTTGTTTTTTTTTTTTTTAAGAGAAAAGCCAAAATTTTTTTTTTCTCTCTCTTTTTTTTTTTTTTTTTTTTTTTTTTTTTTTTTTCTCTTTTCAGAATGATACTGGTGGTGGACTTGTCATATATGGCTTTCCAGCATCTCATTTTCTGACCATCACCTCCAAGCCTTCCTGCTCACTTTCTCTAGCAACTTCATGCAGCAATTCTTTAACTATATACAATGAGCTCTAGTCCATTGACCCAATGTGTCAAGCTTTCCTTGGACTATCATTTTAATAATTCCTTACAGATGCCTCAACTCTTCTTTCATTCAGATGACAAAATCTCAACTCTAGTTGAATCCAACTAGTTGTCTTCTCTGTGCCTAGTCCTAGAGGAAAATTATACAATTAAGAGTCTATTTTCAGGGCCGGCCCGGTGGCACACTGCTACAGTGCGCCGCTTGGGAGTGTGGCGGCGCTCCCGCTGAGGGTTCGGATCCCACATACAGACCGGTTCCCGCTCACTGGCTGAGCGAGGTGCGGGCGCGACACCAAGGGTTGCGATCCATTGCTGGACATGAAAAAAAAAAAGACAAAAAGGGAAAAAAAAAAGAGTCTATTTTCATCTTAATGTTGTAATTACCAATCCCACATTTCAAGTGGGCACTCAACACTGATCAACATTGTAGCTCCTTATTGGGGAAGTTCACTTCCCACATCTCCAAGTCACCCGTGTCATATCTTTACTGTTCTCAAACACTCTGTCTCCTTCCACATTTCTCACATTCATTTGATGCCCTTTTCTGACTTCAGTGAGAAAAAGAAGCCACTTAAGGGTAGCTTCCCATTCTCCTTCCATTAAATCCATAAACCTTCCTTCCTCTGGATGTTGCTTCTCTTCCCTCCCGACTATTATAGTCCCTCCTTCTTTCAAGGATGGACTGTTCTCAAGTTCCCATTCCTTCTCACCTCTCATGAAATCCAGTCCTTTGAGTGTCCTCTTTCTCTTCTGTATCATCAATTTCTTCCTCTTTGTTTAACCATTTCTATCACATATTCTCAAGTATCGTTCATCTTAAAAACTTTTTATTCCACATCCCCCTCCACTTACTGTCACATTTTATTTTTCTTTACAGCAAACGTTCACAAAGAAAAAAGTAAAATACATAATACTCTCTTCACGCTAACCAGCTTTCTGTCCCTATGACCTCAATGGAACTTCCCTCAACAAGTTTGTCAATGGCCCCCCTTCTGCCAAATCTAGTGGCCACTTTGCCATATTTTATTCTCAGTAGGATTTGACCTTTCTGACCACTATCTCTTCCTCAAAACGCCCTTTTCTCTAGGTCTTTCGTGGCACCACACAGTCCTGGTTTTCCTCTCATCTTCTGGGCCACTCCTCTTAGTTTTCCTCCTTATTGCCTTGCTCCTTTGCTCGATCTCTAAATGTTGTGGTTACTTTGGTTCAGTTTTAGTCCTCTGTCTCTTTTCTACATATACAGATTTTAAATGATTTCATCCAACCCCGTGATTTGTAATACCATCTGTGACTGATGACTACCAAATTTAGTTGTCCAAGACCTCTCCCTTGAGCTCTATATTTGCATATCCAATTGCCTACTTGACATCTCCTCTAAAACATCTGATAAGCATCAGAAATTTGATAATTGTCCTTGAATGTTCTAAGCTCTGGTGTGCCTCAGAGCTTTTTTTTTATTTCCTCTGCTCGGGATGCTCTTCCCAGTCTGTTTGCATGGCTTGATCTTATTATTCAAGAGTCAGCTTAAGGTCATCTCTTCAGAAAGTGCCTCTCTAACCATCCTATCCAAAGTAGTTCTTTACCCTATTACCTCAGCTTCCCATTTATTTTTCCTGGCACTTATCTGTTAATATTTTATTTGCTCACTTGTGAACTTTGTTAATTATTAATATTTTGTGAATGAATAGATTAATGAATAAATTGTCTTTTCCAGAAATTACAAGTATAAATCTATTTATTGCCTCACATACAAATCTCTGCATGCATGGTAATGCACCCTTCTGCCTCTAGCATCTGCCCCATCCAGTCTTTCCTACACAAACTAAATGCCTTATTAATAATAACAATGACAGCAATAATAAAGGCCAGAAAACAAATGCTACTATTTATTTAGAATTCTAAAGTCTTTCTGTCAGCCTAGGGTAGGAGAAGTATTCAGTCATCAGATCCTTATATTCAGACTGGCAACAAACATATTGTTGGTGATGTGGCTTCTGAAATCTTGAACATGGCAACAAGAACATCTGAAACCTTTTGGCCCACTGTAGTGTAAGGCCTCACTCTGAAAATGAGTCTCATATGCAGCCATCAGATGTATGAGTCAATGAGCCACCTGGTGAGGCTCAGCCTGTCAAGTGGAGACACTGAAAGGAGAGACGTCCTAGGCTTTCAGGGCCCAGAGATTGGACACTGCAGGCTGGTGACTTGTCCAACACCTGTTACTGTTGCATATGCCTGGCAACCTGAAAACAATTTTAGAAGTTGCCAGTCATATGCAACAGTAACAGTTGAACAAAATTTTCCTCTCTGTGGTTCCCTGGAAGCCCCTTTGTCAATCAAAAGTCACTTTGTCAATGGTAAGAAAGAGAAAGAGAATGAGAGTCCATTTTTCACTCTCATGGTGTTCACTATTTACTGTTTTCTATTGTGTGAGAATGACTGACTGCACCTGGATTTCAGAGAGCTTTTCTGAGAAAGTTAACAATTCACCCGGACTTCAAAGGAACAGGGGAAGGGGAGTGGAGGCAGAGGAACCTGATTGCAATTTATTATCAAATGTTTGTTTGATGGCAAAGAATAGTCTCCAGAGACATTGAATTCAATTCCTGAAAAGTCAAGGGCATCGAAGGTCACAGATACTTAACACATTTAGGATAATACATCTCAAGTGGATTTTTTTCCTTTATTTGAATAGGTACAGAGGACATATCCCCAGTAAAACACTGAGAACCTGGCATAAGTGTTTACCAGCGGTCTTGCTTCAGGCAAGTCATAGGAGATAAGTAAGAGGGGTTCTTAGAATCACAAGGCACAGGGACCCAGTCTCACAAGTAGGAGGAACTGAAGACCAGAATGGAGCTATAGAAAGATGCTGGATGAAAACGTTCTATGCCTGATATTAACCATTTAATATGACTGGCAGTTGGTTAAATGAGGATAACATGGGGAAGAAAAATTTTTAAAGAAACTCCAAGATTTTACTTAGCATTTGAAAAGATGGTGGTGTTATTTATTGAGAGACAGTCCAGAAGGCAGAATGTGGGGAGAAAGAACCAAGAAGGGGAAAGGAAAAAGGGGAAAAAACAGCTTAGAGTGAGCACCTCTATGCGCCAAGCACTGAAGTAGGCACTTTGTCCTTTTAATCTTCACTGTAACCTGTAAGATAGATATTATCATCCCCATTTTACAGATATGGAAATTCAGGTTCAGAAAGCTAAGTGACCAATGTTAAGATTTTGGTTAGTAAGTATTAAGATAAAATTCTAACTCAGGTCTTTCTTGCCTTAAAGTGTATGATCTTTCTACTATATCCTCATTGTAGATATTATCCCATTTTACGAATGAGGAAATTGAGGCTCACAGAGAGTCAATGATTTGCCAGCAGGACTAAATTGAGAGTCGAGGCTCTGAAGGCAGATAAATCCTAGATTCAAATCCCAGTTTTATTATGTATCAGGTCAGTGACTTGGTTATTCAATTTCCTTCTGTAATGTCTGAATAATAATACATGCTGTATGAGTTTGCTGTGAGGCTCCAACAAGGCAAGACACACAAAGCACCTGGCACAGTGTGGGTTCCCAACACATGGTGGCTGCCATTTTTATCATCATCCCCCAACTCACATTTCTCTTATGAAATTAAATAAAAAATAAGTGGCATAGCATACTACTTGCTACATAGTAGGGATTCAAAAGTGATAGCTATTATTTTTATGATTAGGTATCAAAAAATGGCCTTTGTGCTTGCATTTTCTGACTCAGAAAGCCACGAGAGAAGCCCCTGCCCCATCTCCCCAGCAGGATTTCCTCAATAATAAAACCCTCCGAGTTCACTCAGGTGCAACCTGATCTCTCCTTTCCTTGTCTCCAGTAACCACTGGTATTCCACCTTTCTCGACCTCTTCCTCCCCCCAGGTTCAGGGCAGAATAATATCCCTGTCCTTCCTCTGAGGGATATAAGGCAGCTTAAATAATTAACTATTGTAAGGTGCTTTGAAAAGACAGCCCCAACACCATAAATCCCTAGAATTAATTCATAAAATCAGTGGTGGGCTTGACAATTATATATGTCATATTTGTTCAGCTGTGAGAATAGTGGAGAACGTCGAAGTTTGGAGTGTGGTCCAAATCTCTCAAGACCAAGGATTTCCTGCAACTCTATATTGTGTGTGTTCTCGAAGGCTAAAATTCCAATCTCTTCAATGTGGCATTAAGAATGGTTGTATTTTATCAATTTTTTAAGCCTCTCCACTCCTCAGATCTAACCCGAATTGTGATCTGCATTTGGAAGTAAATGGTAAAGTGAAGAGCACACAAGATTTGGAGTTAGCAGAGCTGCACTGGAATTCTAGTTTCATCACTTTGTAACTGGTTACTTAACCTCTCTGAGCCTTCATTTCCTCCTTAGAAAAGGAAAAAGCCTAATAGTAATACTGGCAATTTAGGTTGTCATAATGAATTATTGAGATAATGCTTATGCACTCATTCACCAGAAGTTTACTGAGTATGTTATTCTATGCCAGACTTATATTATGCAGTGAGAATCAAAAACCCAAAATCTTTCGGTCTTAATAGCCAAAACAGGCAAATAAACTGATGATTGCTACAGGATGAGCTAAGACCTTACCACTCCAAGTGTGGCCCTAGGACCAGCATCATCATTATCATCATCTGGGAGCTTGTTAAAAATGCAGAATCTTGGTCCACCCCAGACCTACAGAATCAGAATCTGCATTTTCACAAGGTCCTGGGGTCTTCCTATGCACATTAAAGACTGAGATGCACTGGGATCAGGGCAATGATAAGGCAAGTAAAAAGTGCTGTTGGAATATGCACTACATGAGATGTAATGCAGATGTTTTCTGGATGGCTGGAACTGGTGGGCAGCTAAGGGTGGCTAGCACAGGCATTCATTCTAAGGGGAGGAACATGCAAAAGCAAAGAGGCATACACCAGCATGGTACCTTCAAGGTACTCTAAGGAACTCAATATTTCAGCATTCGGATTGAGATTTTTTTTCTTTTATCAATAAAATGTTATTGATAATTAATTGTTGTTATGATTGAAGCATAATATTCCCTACACAACATCTAAGACTCTTTCCAAATTGTTCATTTCAGTGTGCACTACATATAAATATCAACCTGCATCTGAACTTCAACTTCAACTACAAGTGCATCTGTTATATAAACTACAAGTGCATTTACCAGCAGGAAATCTCGTAAGCAGAGTAAAATCTATAATCTATGGCCCCTTTCAAATGTGTCTGATATTGTTAAAAGAGAGAGAGAGAGAGAGAGAGAGAGAGAGAGAGAGATGGATGGATGGAAAGAGAGAGAAAGAGAGAAGAAAAAGAAAATAAAAAGAGAGAAAAGCACAATTTCTTTCAGAGTAGCTTTTCCTGCATCTTGTTAAAAAACAAGTTTGTTAAGCTTGAATATTCTTCATGCCTGAGTTTCTGCTCTTCAGGGGCACTTTTATTATTTGGATTTACCTCTCGTTACTCTCTTGGTCTTTTATTGACTTCAGTTTTGTGATTTTCTGTACATAGTGTTAGGGATGCTTTACATTAGTTCGATCTATTTAAATTTGTCCATTCTGGTCAGATATGGCTCATGAAGCTTCAGGACTTGCACTTGCCTACCATTCTGGACTTCCTCAGTTCCCTAGTGCCAGCCTGCAAATAGAAACATTTTTCCTTCCCAGAGAATATGCATGCTCTCTCAGTCTGTCCTTTTGAAATACTCTTTCCACTGCCCAGAGCCCCTTTATCCTCAGGAAAATCCTCATTCTTTAGTAGGAATAGTTGCCATGGCTACCATCTGTTTAGGACTCACTATATGTACTCAGCAATTTTCATTCATTCTCTTTTAATTACTGGGAATGCAATCATATTATCTGCACCTAAGTCCTTGTCTGAGGCTAGGGAATGCAAACTATGACATTTAGAACTTGCAAAACAACTTTACATTGATAATCTCATTTTAACTTCAAACTATTTGGGATCATATATGTCAATTACATTCAACTCTACTCTTAAGCATTGATTTATTATTAAATGTTTTTGCATATTCATTCAACAGATATTTATTGAGAAGCTACTATGTCCCAGGCTATAATCTATCACTCTACTCTCTTTGGCATTTGTAATTTCTGGGATTTAATCCTTTCCTTTTATTTTCACAGGCTTTTAGATTTCATTCACCTTTGTAGTTACCTCATCCAGCCTCTGACAACACAGAGAGCCTATCCCGATCACTGCTCACCATGGTCAGTCTCTGCTTGAACATTTCCGGTGAAGGAGGAATCGCTTCCTTACAAGAATGTTCTTTAGAATGTAATTTATCATGTTGAGCTGAAATCTTCCTCTTATATCTACCACCCACCAGTTGTGGTTCTGTTCTCTGTTCCTTCATAGAATGTCAGCTCTCACTTCCATATAAGGTTTACAGAATCCTAACACATCAGTAATAAATGAAACTTAAGGATCGTATTTTACAATTTCCTCATTTCAGAAATGACAGTAGTGAAGTGACTTAATCACAAACTCACATTAGTGAAATGCAATTAAAACCTTCAGTTCTGAGCCAGTGCTCTTTGCATGGCAGCTTGTGGTCTCTCACCCTGACTGATTTACTCAATATGCTAGCTAGCCACTTCTGCACATTTCCTGTGTGTGTGTGTATTCTTCCTGTTGTTTTCACTAACAACTCTTAGCTTTGACAAGACTTGTTAAATAAATAAAGATTTATGGCTTCAATATGCTTTATTAAACACTTAGTTGCTTCAATCAAAGTTGCTAAATTTTTAAATTATTTTGCTAGTTTCTATCATAAACATACTTGTTCTTTTTAAATGGAAGACCAACTTATCATTCATTCAACAGTACATACTATGAGTCATACATTACTAAGTTCTGGAGTTCACAAAATTGGAGAAGGCATGGCCTCTGCTCTAAAGAAACTTACAGCAATCAATTTGGGGAGATACATACACTAACCTAGTTAAAAGCATGGACTCCAGTGTCAGAAGGGCCTGGGAGAGAATTACAGCTCCCCCACCTACTAATTATATAACCCTGGACAAGTTGTTTAACTTTAGTAGATCTCAATTTCATTGTCAGTAAAATGGGGTCATGTAATATACCATTAATCCCCGTGTATTCTAATAATGATTAATGGCTCGATAAATTTTAGCCATATTTATATGGTATGTAGTAACTACTTGAGAAGTTGTAGCCATTATTATAGTTATTATAATTAGTAAACATTCTGTTAACTTAGCAAGCTGTTATTATATTTTCCCTGGGAGTCAATCTATTGTATTTGGTTGACATGGATAGGAGCTGTCCAGATTCCTTTCAAGGAGGGATTTGCTGACCAGCTGTGAAGGGTGAGATGAACACATAGCCTCAGAGGCCAGCAACATTAAGGTTTGCATTAGCTGGAAGGAAGGAGCTGCTTTGCCCATGGACATGCCCTACCTTAGAGAAACACATATCTGGAGACCAGATGAGGTGGGGATATAAAAGTCCAGCCATCTGAGCCCAGGCCAGACCAACTGTAATGAGCAACATTCACTCCAGCACTCTTCACTGGGTCCACTGAATTTGAATTCTCCCTCTGCCTAATCCAGCTTCCTCACAGGTATTTATCTCTCATGAACACGTCACATCCCAAACTCTTACCTCTATGTCTGCCTCTAGAGAACCCAACCTGTGACAGTACTATGCAGTCACTAAGAACATGGCTCTGGAACCACACTGCCCGAGTCTGAATTCTCACCTCCATTCCCTGGGCTCTCTCCGAAGAGTCACTTAATGGTATGTTGCCTTGGTTTCTTCACTTATAAAATGGAAATGATATTAGTCTCTACCTCATGGAAGTGTTGTGAAGATCAAACATGTTAATCCATGTTAAGAGCCTAGGAGAGTGCCTGGTGCCTTTAAACATTCAGGAAATGTTAGTTATTATTTCCACCATTACCGTATGCTAGGCCCTGTGCCAAACCCTGGGACCACAGAGAAGGATCAGCTGTGCTCGTGCCCATGAGGAATTCTCTTGCATTCTATGGTAGATCTATGAAAGTTCTTCACAAAGTTCATCAAATGATTCATATTATCTTTTAATTCTATTTCACAATGAACTTTTTGAAGTACCCTTGTATTTGTCAACGAGAAAGAGAGACTGTGGTTGTGGAGAGAATTATGTTGAGAATCCACAGTTAAGGCACAAAATCCTCCTAATGCTGGAACAGATATGGGGAGAGCTAGTCAGGGACTACTTCATACTGGAGGTGACACTCATGTGACTACATGAAGAATATGCAGGAGTTGGAAATGAGATTCAGGTCAGGACATGACATCCAACCTACCTCATCTTCCAGCCTAAACAACGATAGACATTGGAATAACCCACACAGCCCTCCCAACAGTATATAAAGGATTTCCACTTCTCTTTCAGTGAGCTTCTCAATATTCCCTAAAAGGCAATGCTCAAAAACCCCAACAATTCCCTTAACTCCAAGATCAGGTGAAACCCTGCCACCAAGTTTGCCCCACAAAAAGCAAAACAAGAAAGTGTGAAGTCAATTGGATTTCTGAGTTGTACTCAGGAAATAAAAGAGTTATTTCACCTGGACTAATCATAAGGCATATATGCATCCTGAAGACTACAGACAGGAATTTCTCACATATACAAGCTTTACTGGTAGGGACAGCTAAAAAATGAATGCATACAGTATTAGTCCCTCTGAGCTACATTTTTTCTCATGAATTTTATTTATAACATAAATAAAATGACAAGGTTTGTTACTTGTGCTTATAGCCCACTCAAAGACAGAGCACAGTAATTTGTACATTTGATTGCCATCCACTTGACTTATGTATTTTAATAAAACAAGCAATGTGTGCATATTCTCCCAATATTCATGGGAAATCACGGGAACTGTACATTACATTAAACATGAACTTGCCTAGGATTGACACTGTTACATAAAAACAAATGACATATGGGCCGGCCCGGTGGTGCACTGCTACAGTGCGCCGTTTGGGAGCGTGGCGGCGCTCCCGCCGAGGGTTCGGATCCCATGTGGAGACTGGTTCCTGCTCACTGGCTGAGCGAGGTGCGGGCGCAGCGTCGAGGGTTGTGATCCCGTTGCCGGTCCCGGTCCGGTACGGGCGCGACACTGAGGGTTGCGATCCGTTGCCAGACACAAAAAAAGACAAAAAGGAAAAAAAAAAAAAACAACAAATAACATATTTAACTTTTTTAGTTCACCTCGGTTGAGAAGGCTGAATGGGGAAGGAAAGTATGAGAAAGGAAGAAAACATGTTCATTTTATTTTCATGACAACTTCCAGGAAATAGAGAGATTATTATTCCCATCTTACACGTGAGAAATAATGAGGCTCATACACAACAGGGTAGGACAGATAAGCAATGGCCAACAAAATTATAGCCTGAACGAAGAAACAACAGAGTGCCCTTCTCAGAGAGCCATGTTGTATGAGAAGAGCTCAAGCTTCAGAGCCCAAAGGACTCAAGTTCAGACTGCAGACCTGCCGCCTATTATTTTGGTGTGACCTTGGGCATGTTTTTGAATGTCTGTTGTGCCTCAGTTGCCTCAGCTGTAAAATGGTAGGTAAACGAACACCATCTCTTAGATTTGTTGTGAGAATTAAATGAGGTAAAGTATGCAGGGGGTGCTCAATAACGATTAGTCCTCCCTTTCCACTTCCTCACCATGATGGTCCACTCGCTCTACCCGCACATGAAGGTTTTCTAGGACCAAGATGTCAAGTCCATATCCCCCTGTTGATTGGATCACTACAGAGAACAGCTCAGAGTCAGATACCCAGTCCAACCACCCCAGAGCCCTAACTCTACCCCGCATCTCCTTGGATGATACCCAGAAACTCAAACTTCCTTCATTACCAACGGCTTTCTTTAGAAAGAAATTCTAACTCAGTCTGAGTCAAACCCAGAGTTTCTGGAATGTGGGCAGTGGAAGGATTTTCTCACACATCCACACAGAACTACCCTAATACCTGTGCTACACATCACATGTTCCACAAGACACCCACTAGTGCAATACCAAGTACAGCATGTCAGTTTGGGGGTGTCCCAATGTCTATTTGCATATTAAGCAAACTAAGAACACTTGCAGGAGAGAGTCACATCCCTAACTTGTTTCACCATTTCCAAGTGCTGACTATGATTCTTTTCATAGAGGACCCAATAGTACTTTGTGGAACCAATGCTTTACAAAACACAATTTCAGAGATGTGTCCTAAAGAGTAACAACTTGGATGTGAACATGGCTTTCAATCCACCTAGACTCTAGCTAAAACCTTAAGTTCTAGAACCCTGGCTCTATGGCACTGAGTGTCATCTGGTCCAACACTTTCATATTTCCCATGGGTAGTGTGAGGCTCAAAGACGGTAAGTGACTTTCCCAAAGCCAGCCAGTAAGCTGTTGGCAAATATGAGACCAGAACCCGGTTCCCCAAGTGCCATGCCAGTACTCTCTGGGCAAACACAGGGCCTTTCCATTTCATCCAAGGTCACAGAATGAAGTAAGATTTGCCTAGTGCATCCATTCATTGATTCATTCATTTACAAATACTCATTGAACTCCTCCTATGTGCAAGAAAATACTCTAAGTGCTAAAGATGTAAAAGTTCTGGTCTCTCCCTTCCAGGAGTCCACACTCTAGTGTGAATTAAAATATATAAGATTAAATAGTGAACATAATTTGGCTCTACTCTCAGGGAGGTATGTACAAAAGAGCAAGAAATTAGGGATGTAAAGTAAGCTCTCAGAAGAGATAGATTCTGGGGCCGGCCCGGTGGCGCACTGCTATAGTGCGCCGCTTGGGAAGTGCGGCGGCGCTCCAGCCGAGGGTTCAGATCCCACATACAGACCGGTTCCCGCTCACTGGCTGAGCGAGGCACGGGAGCAACACCGAGGGTTGCAATCCCGTTGCCGGTCCCGGTCCGGTACGGGGGCGACACTGAGGGTTGCGATCCATTGCCGGACACGGAAAAAGACAAAAAAAAAAAAAAAAAAAAAAAAAAAAAAAAAAAT
>NW_007726233.1:703889-709909 GCF_000696425.1 Galeopterus variegatus | reverse complement strand
AAAAAAAAAAAAAAAAAAAAAAAAAAAAAAAAAAGAAGAGATAGATTCTGGAAGGAAAAAGAGGCATCTATCACGTGATTAAGGTGTGGGGAGGAGGATTGGAGAGGACACCCTAGACAGAGGACAAAGCTTGAACAGAGACATGGAGACTTGGGACAGAATAGGGAACTTGGAGAGTTGCCAATATGCCTCATTTGGTGGTAATGGAGCACAGAGCGGGAGGTTTTGGGTACTTCTAAAGCTTGTGATCTGTCACTTCCTTTTCTATCCTCATTTATGCATTAAGTCATTCACTCGTTTATTCATGACAATTACTGATTAGCATTTACTATGGGTTCTGGACACGTGGAATACATCGGCAGGTCCCTTCCAACCATTCTGCCCCCAAACCTCTACTGATCCCTTCTGCACACACACATGCACGTGCGCGCGCACACACACACACACACACACACACACACGCTCAGTAATTTTCTTGTTCCTGGCTTAATGAGTGCAGTAGAGAATTGTTAACTGTCTTGAGTATGAGAGTGTCTCCACTAACTAAAATTCTCCATGGCCTGGTAAAACTCTCCCCTGGCTTTTAAAATTACCTGCCCTCCTGGCTCTAGGCAGTTCTCACAGTTCATAACTGCCCACAGCTGCCTGCTCTTTCCCGGGACCTTTCCAGGGTAATTGCTGCCTTTCAGATGGTTGCTGTTTTCCTGTTCCATGAATGTGAGAGAAAACTCAGTCTCCATCCGGAGTGCCCACTGGATACTGCACAGTGCCAGTTCCTTTTCAGAACAGCAGAAACACTTCTTACAGCTCTGGCCCAATTCCTTAATAGATGACCTGCCTCTGAGACATAAAGAAATGCCACCTCCCTTTAGATGATAGACCATCCCTTTTCTCATAAGAATTTCCTTTGGGGAGATATCGTATGAATTACCAGGAAAACACTGACGTTTGATATCGGAGAAAATTGACTTTGACTTTGAAAAACTTATTTCACCTTTCTGAGGCTCACTTTACTGTATCAATAAAATGGACATGGTAGTATCTACCTCATAAGGGCTATTACTAACTTAAAAAATAGCATGAGTAAAGCACCAGACATACTCATACAATAGTAATCAGTGACTATTCTAGATCTTACCTTGGTTTCAATCATTCAATACGTGCTTCTTCACAAACTGTGAGGTCTCAAGTCTCCAAAGATAACCAAAGACAAAATTCTCCAAAAGAAAGCTTAATAATTGGCTTCCTTGACTATTTCCTTGAACTACTAACTCATTAATATACCTGCAAGCTAGATGTTACACTTCTTTGTGAATCAAATTGCAAATGCTCTTTACCTATGGAAAATTCAACATTTAATTCATAATTTATGATTGAAGCAAAAATGGCTTTTTGTGGTTATCCATTTGGAAGTTCTACTTCTTACAAACAGCCATGTGTCCCTGGCTGGTAACTTAAGCTTTTCACTCTCAGTTTTCCCAACATAATAATTACATATGTCACAGAACTATCATGAAGAATCATTGAGATAAATGTACATAAAGCACAATTTTTCTCGATGTTATTTCCCTAGTAATGAAAAATGAAAGAAAATAAAAACCATCCCTGCTTATCATCAGTTGGATAGTGTTCAGGAAAAACAAAACAAAATAAAACAACAAAAAAAGTAGAAAACAAACATAAAAAGTTAGCTGTAAAATAAAGAAACATTCATTATGAATTTTATTACTCCAACTACTGTAAACTGTGTAAGAATCCGAGCTGCAAAGCTGCCCGTTAAACTGTCTGCTCTTTCCTGTTTAAACAAGGCCCCTCTAGGGTCGCAGCTGCCTGAGCCTTCTCGGGTCTGCATCCAGGAAGGAAGACGTTTCTACGGCAACCGCTGAGGCCTTCTCTGGAGGTTCTCTGGGAGAGGCCAGGATCTGGTGCAAGTGACAAACCCCAGTTCCCCTGATAATGTACAGAAAGGTAGCGGCCGTGATGTCCTGGCGAAAGCAGAATGAGAGCATTCAGGCATGAAATCTCTTTCAATCGGTCGTTTGTTTCCCTGATGGAGAATTCACTTTGTGCCCCTGTTTTGAAAAATGGCTGATCTAGGCTCAGTGGTGTATAAATAATAAAAGTTCCAGAAGGAACAATATTTTTGTGATTTGGGAAAGGGAGTCGTTGGCATCCCATCGTAATTTGGTTCAAGTTTTTAGAAGGCTTGAAATTGTAAGAGACCATAGAGAATAGCCCAATAGCTTAATTTTATAAATCAGGAAATAGGTTCTAAGAAAGGGGTTATGGGAGGAGAAAACTGGCGAAAGTCATAGAATGAGATGGTTGGTATCAAAATATGTCCTAAGCTCCTGATGAGTAAGGCTTGCGTTGTATAATTGTGACCGTCACAATAGAGCGTGGTAAGTGTTCAGACGGAGAGCTGCACAAGAAGCAGTGGGAATATTAAAGAGAAATGTCTGAAGCCAGAAGTTACCAAGAAGAGATAGAGCTTGAGCTGAAAATCAAAAATGAGTAAAAGTTGCTATCATTTATTTGTCATTACAATGTGCTAAATGCTTTCTCTGCATTGTCTCGTTTAATCTTCACAATGTTCTTAGATAAGAACCATATTAGCTACTTTTTTTTAGACAGAGAAACAGGCTTAAAGAGGTTAGTCACTTTCTCACAAAGCTAGGAGACAGCAAGGCCAAGATTCAAACTCAAGTTAGTTTGATCGCTGAGGCTATGCTCTTGATTGATGATTGGTATGTTGTCTCCCATAACTAAGTGCAAGAGTCTGGCATATGGGGAAGTTGGGGACAGTGTTCTGGGCAGAAAAAAATAACAGCACAGGCAAAGGCACAGAGGTACAATGTATGCTGTCTCCATCTGGTACCTATCAAGTCTTAGTGGCCCTACCAATCTCCCATAGCCTTGTTTAGAGATAAGGAAGCCTCAGCATCATTCCTGAATCCTAAGAACTTGGCCCTGGCCAGAGTGGGACAATGTGAGACTTACCCAATAATAAAAACCCACACACAGTTGGTGGCCTGAATCCAGCCCCCTTACATCCTCCATGAAACGTGAAATAGTAAAATCTATAATAAACTATTCTCTTTTTTACAACTCACTTTTACAGCCCATGGATTTCTGGAGGCTCTAATCATTTGGATCCCCCTTCATTCCAGACAGTCAGAGTATAAATAATTTCCATCTTAGCTTCTTTCCATGGGGATGATCCCAGAGGAGAGGGTCTGGGAAGTCCCAATGGCTGGCCTCAACCTACCCCATCCTCTTAACAGGTTCTTGACTCCGCCATAGGAAAGAATTCAAGAGCAGAGTCACAGTAGAAAGTGAGAACAGGTTTAACATAATGAATAAGAGATACAGATTTCACAGAGAAAGTGTGGCCTAGCTCCAGAGACTGAGCAGGGCCCATATCAAATTTAATACAAAAGTAAGAAATACACACTTAAAGTTTAGTACAGAATGCAGGCTGGCTCAAGAGAGTGAGCAGCCACTTGCTGAAAGTAAGTTTAACACACAAAAAAAGCATACATACCTCTATCGGCAAAGTGCATGTTGACCCCAGGAAAGTGAGCAACAATCCCACCTCCTACTGGGATTTTACTTTTATAATATATTCAGTCGAGAGGGTGGTTCCCAGTTCTGTACCATAGTCTTGCACATGTTCAGTTGGTCTCTTTTTAGGGCGTGTTCATTTGGTCAAATTCTACCCCATGCACCAAACATATTTAAGACTATTCTGTGCTCTTTGGCACTTCCGGTGGAAGGTCATTCAAAGGATAAACTCCCTTCCTCTGAGCATGCTCTGTCACTGGGGTTGTATTAGCCTGTATCAATTCCTTTCTCTGAGCATGCTCAGCTACTGGATTTGCATAAGTCCACCCCTTGTGGTCTTCATATCCCTGTGTTGGTGCTGAAAATAGGTCCAATAAGCAACAGTAACTCTCCTGTAGGGGAGGGACTGAGACCTTGATGAATGGCTTGAAATCCAGAGGTGTGTCCTGAAACCCAAATCCAGGGAAAGTGAGCTCATCCTATCTCAGGGACATGCTGACCCTTGGTGCCTAGAGCCAAAATTCCAGTTCAGCAAACAGTCTTTTAAGGAAAATCTGTGGTTGAAATCAATAGAAAAACTGCCTGCCTATTAGGAAGCCAGAACAGTCCATGGCAAGCAGAGTGAAAAGTGAAGAAAGTAATCCAGATGTCAAGGCCAAACTGGCCTCGTTTGGGTAGCAGCTATCCAGCTTATAACAGCCATAGTTGAGTGCTTGCTACACAGGCAGCACTTTATACACAGCATGTCACATCCTCACTACAATCCTTCTTTGCCATTATACAGAGAAGAAACTGAGTCTCAGAGAGGTTCTGGTGCTTGCCTAAGCTCACACAGAGAGTAAGTGGCCAAACCAGGATTCCTACCCAGAAAACTTTGATCTTCAAACTTCCACTCTTTCCACATTAATTGTCAGTTGAAACAGTTCTAATTTTTGCCACAATTTTGCCCAATTTTGCCATTTTAAAAAAATGCCCATGTCTTGGCAGGCAGCATGGGCAATGGCAAGCTCCTTTGGTGTCCGAGGCCCTGTGCTAGCTCCAGAGAACTCAGACATTCCTTTGCCTTATGGGTTTGTCAGCCAATAAATACATTCAATGCCCTCTATGTGCGAGGGGCTGATGCTAAAGGGGCGAGCAAAAAGCAGAGTCGGATCTTCCTGCGATACTCTCACACTGTAACAAGTGCATGAAGAAGCAGGACACGAGCCATTAGTGGGTAAACTGGGTAGGAGAGGGGAGCTGAAGTCACAGAGGTGATGCTGAGGCAAGTGTTAACTAGGTTAAGACTCGGGTAATAGGGCGGGGGAGATAAGCTGGGAGAAACTTGGAGAAATAGGAGGGAAAGAGAGAAGTAAAGCAGGCAGGGAACTCATGACAGAGTGTGATTCGGGGGTACAGAAACATGTGGAAACTGTGCTATGGAAACAGAGAAAGGCAGCTTACCTATCCTGGGGGTGGAGGGTGGTCAGAGAACACTTTCTGGAATAGGTGATATTTAAGCTCAACTGAAGGATGCACAACAATTCGACAGATGCAGGATTGTTTGGTGCACACAGAAGAACATGCAGAGATGCAGAGATAAGAGAGAACGTGACAGTTTGGGGAACTGCAGGCACTTGTACACCGTGTTATGTGGACCAAGGGGAAAAGGAAGGACCAAGATGAGGTGGGGATGTTAAAGGGAGTAGAACTGGTGGTGAATAAAACTGTTATCGAGGAGCCGTATTCTGGTGGCGAATCCACACGTGGGTCACCTGGGAGATTTGTTTGGATGGAGATATTGACAAAGCAGATGCCTGTATCGTGAAAAGGGAGAGAAGTGGGGAAGGGAAAAGGAGAGGAAAAAAGAGCTAATATTTATTGAGTATCTGCTGCATGTCAGATATTTTCACGCAGAATTCCATTCTACAGATGAGGAAATTGCGGTACCAGAAGTGAAAGAATTTGTCTGAGGTCACACATCCAGTAAGTAGCATTCAAACTCTGTTCTTCCTGGATGGCTTCAAGAATCACCTTGTGCCTATTTCCAGGGGCTTTCTAGTCCCACCAGAATACTACCCAAGTGGGTAATCAAGATTGGCAAGCCATAATTACATTATTGGACTCTTATCTAATAATAACAAGAGTCTAACTTCAATTAGGTTAGGTACAAGGGATAGCTTATGGTAGATGTGTCAGAAATGACCAACATAGGGCCGGCCCGGTGGTGCACTGGATAGTGCGCAGCTTGGGAAGCGCGGCGGCGCTCCCACCCGAGGGTTCGGATCCCACATACAGACCGGTTCCCGCTCACTGGCTGAGCGAGGCGCGGGGGCAACACCGAGGGTTGCAATCCCGTTGCCGGTCCCGGGTCCGGTACGGGGGCAACACTGAGGGTTGCGATCCGTTGCCGGACATGGACAAAGACAAAAAAAAAAAAAAGTAAAAAAAAAAAAAAGAAATGACCAACATAATTG
>NW_007726233.1:683517-703824 GCF_000696425.1 Galeopterus variegatus | reverse complement strand
ACCCAAGTGGGTAATCAAGATTGGCAAGCCATAATTACATTATTGGACTCTTATCTAATAATAACAAGAGTCTAACTTCAATTAGGTTAGGTACAAGGGATAGCTTATGGTAGATGTGTCAGAAATGACCAACATAGGGCCGGCCCGGTGGCACACTGGATAGTGTGCCGCTTGGGAAGCGCGGCGGCGCTCCCACCCGAGGGTTCGGATCCCACATACAGACCGGTTCCCGCTCACTGGCTGAGCGAGGCGCGGGGGCAACACCGAGGGTTGCGATCCCGTTGCCGGTCCCGGTCCGGTACGGGTGCGACACTGAGGGTTGCGATCCGTTGCCGGAAATGGAAAAAAAAAAAAAAAAAAAAAAAAAAAAAAGAAATGACCAACATAATTGTGTAAATGTTAAGCACTCAGGTGTAAGAGGGACAGGAACAAGGGGATCTGCTCAAACCCTCATCCTTCTTGTCTAACTCTGCCCCTGGGCTTTGCTCTTCCTTCTTCCATGCATGGGAGCTTGGCTGCCTACAGTTGTGAAGCCTCACACCTCACAGCCTTCATCACTGCAGAGGGACCCACTCTGTGTTTCAGATTTTACATTCAAGGAAAGCTCTTTGACTGGCCCAGCCTGGGTCAAGTGTTCGCCCACCAATCAATCAGCTGTGAATAGAGACAGACATGGCTACTGGGACTCACCCACCCCTGCCATTCAATGGAGGCGATTGATTTGCCATTCAATCTCCAAAACTTTGTGAATCAAACAGCCACTCCAAAGTTCTATCATTACCTCATTTGATTTTCATAGCAAGCATGAGAGGTAGTGATCATTTCCAGTTCAGAGGTAAGGAAACTGAGATTCAGAAAGGCCTGTAAACTTAACCAAGGTCCCACAGCTCATAAATAGTAGAGGCAGATTCAAATCCTGGACTCAGATTCCAAAACAACGTACTTAACTCCCATACTTAACTACCCTCTATTGCCTGTGACTGGTGCCTTATTTCTTTGTCTTAATGGGAAACAAAGCAATGGTGATTATAACCCAGACATCCTGGAATCCACCTCTGCCACTGTCAAGCTGTGTAGACTTGAACAAGGCCCCTAATCCTCTGTGCCTCAGTTTCAGTGTGTACAAAATGAGAACAATAATTCTTGCCTTGTCTACTTTTTTTTTTTTTTGTCCTTTTCCGTGTCCGGTAACGGATCGCAACCCTCAGTGTTGCCCCCGTACCGGACCGGGACCGGCAACGGGATCACAACCCTCGGTGTTGCTCCCACGCCTCGCTCAGCCAGTGAGCGGGAACCGGTCTATATGTGGGATCCGAACCCTCGGGCGGGAGCGCCGCCGCGCTTCCCAAGTGGCGTACTATCCAGTGCGCCACCGGGCCGGCCCGCCTTGTCTACTTTTATGGTCATGAGTTTGAGACTACAAGTGAAAGTGCTTAGGAAAAAACGCTATGCAAAACAAAGGTGAGCTATTATTATTTCATTTCTTATAGTCTTAGTGTGCCACGATTTTAAATCTTTCTATATTTAAAGCAAAATCTGTCCTTCAAAATAAGAGTATGTTCGTGAAGAGCCAACAGGCAGGTAGACTCAAATGTTTTAGGCTATACATATTTTTTTAGAACTCCAGATTGACAGAATCTAACTAAGGAAACAGGAATAGAGTTAATTTATCCTGGATCCAAATGTTGAGCTCTTCTTGGTTTTTTAAAAAATAGACATAAATATTATTCCTCTGGATTCACTCTGCACTGACACCACTTGGTTTCTGCTTATTTTTTCATTTCACCCAGTTCAGTGATATTGAATTATAATTGGTTTCTGCTGAACTTTCTCATGCTGTGAAGCACTGATTAACAAAGAAAATGAAATTTTTCTTTCACTTGGCCTACAAGTCTTGCCCTGCTGCAATGTCTCAGATAGCACTTCTTAAAGAAATTAAGGATTGGTGGAACAATCTCCATCCTTAGGAAATAACTGCAAGACTTTTATGGGAAGCCTCAGTCAGCCAATTTTTGTTTATGGCCCATCAACTACAAATTTGGCCAAACTAGGAACTGTAGCATTATCCTTTTCAACCCACACATGCAATCAGGCAGTAGCTGGGTGGTGGACTTGCCTGGAATGTCTGCAGCCTGTGCCCTCTTCTCCAGCAATGCATCGCAGCCTCAGCCTAGGCCTCACACCCCTGCCCCAAAACTGTTTAAACAGCCTCCTAACCAGTCCTTCCCTTCCACACTGGTACCAGGATGATCTTCTTGAAACACCGATCTGACCATGTCAGCCATGTTTTCAAACTTTCTGTGGCTCCCTATTCAGTCGATAACAAAGTCCGCATTACCTGCTGGTGCTCTCCATAATTTGACTTCTGCATATCCTTCCAGCATCACCACACGGCCCTCCCATCCGCCACACCACCCTGCTCATCCTCCTCTACATCATAACAATGAGACTAACATTGCCATTTTTCATGGAGGGTGTACCACATACCTGAGTCTGTACCAAACTTTTGTACAAATTCTCAGAAACCTAAGATGAGATATTTTACATTTTTATTATACTGAGATTCAGAGTGTTAACAAACCTGCCCAGAATCACACAGCTGATCACAAAGATGACAGAGCTCAGACTCAAACCCAGGCCTACCTGACGCCCAAACTCTTCCCGCTCTGCCACGTGGATATTCTGAGCGCCTGGTGATTCCTGGGATGCGCCATGCTCTTTCTACGCTACCATTGTTTTTGACATTGTTCTTCCCTCTGCTTTTAGTACCTGTCCCTTTCTTTGACAGCTGGCTAACCGCTACCCATCCCCTAAGATTTGGCTCAAATATCACCTCCTTTATGAGGTTTCCATATCATAAGCAAATCTGTGTCTTTTCTCCTCTGTGTGTGCATGGGGAATAGAATTGAGTAATTATCTGAAAAAGTGAGATTCTCAATTTATTGGCAAAAATGGTACATGCCAGGGAATCATGAGGAATTAGGTTGGAAAAGCAGGTTGAGCCAGATCATGGAGGGGGTTGTTTCACCTAAGTTTCCTGGGTCACAGAGGTGCTTCAGAGGCAAAATCTTGCCACAGGATATAAGAAAGAGAAGAAAAAGAAGAAAGACAACAGAGAAATGTAGATAAAGCTGTTGCACTGGCCAGATATGAAATAATGAGGGCCCAACCAGGACTCACAATCAAGAGAAGGGAGGAGACAGGCCAGACTTGGTGACCAAGTACCAGGATAGGTAAGTGAAAGGAGAATCTGCCTGAGAGACCACCAAGATTTTGAACCTGAATGCCCAGAAAGTAGAAGTGCTGTATCAACAGAAGGAGAATGAGCAGGTTTAAAGGAGAAGACAAATAGCAGTTTGGGGTGCTGGTGAGACTTCTAAATGGTCTTTCTTGGGCAAGGAAAAGGGACCGATATTGGAACTGCCTTTTATAAGTCATTCATACGGAGATGAGAGCAGAAGACAGAGGAGAGTATAATGTAGGGGAAATGGTCGAGAGAGAGAAGGACGAGGCCAAGGACAGATCCTTAGAGATACATTTGGGGAAAAGAATCAGGAAGAGATAGAGAAGAAGGTGTGTGAAAAGGAAGCTAATGGTTTTTACAGGACTAGTGCTGTGCTGTGCTGTGTGACCTAGAGATATTGCTGAACTTCTCTGGGCCTCCATTTTTTAGACGTTAAATTGCAGTACTAATAGCTAAATGATGAAAGGATTAGAGTGTAGTTATGTGAAGCAACCAGCACCTTGTTTAGCATTCAGCAGGCACTCAGTAAATGGTCACCCTAATGATTAGTAGTGGTACACTTGTCAGTGAAGGAGGCTCAGGATCACTGACCTCAGATAAGTAATCCTGAGAAATCTGGCGGGAATACTAGGTTATCTGGTTAGGTTACTGGCTTCATCTATTTTAGCAAAGATAAAAGGAAGACCAAAGGGTCAAAATCCACTGTCATCAGTGTCTACAACTAGTTCAGAAGAGTCTATCAGGTGATGGACAAGATCGAGCTTTGTTTTCCTGCAGACCAGATGCCGTCAAACAAGTATCTCCACTCAGCCCACTTCACAGGCATCTGGAAAAGCTCAGAAGGGGAAAAGTCCATGGGAGAGGTAGTTGGAACCAAGTTCCACAGGGCAGGCTACAGCAGGGAGATAAGAGATCATCTGCCAGCACTCTAGATACTCCAGGGATTCAGTCTCTTCTAGCAGAGGAAGCCTTGACCCAAGGAGAGAGGGTTAGGCAGAAAGTTTTATCTCATGGTGTGTTAAGAAGAGCACAAGCTTTGTCAGTCAGAGATACCTGTGTTCAAACTCCAGCAGTACTACTTATTAGCTTTTTTATAGTGTTGGGGAAATCACTTAGCCTGTTTCTCCATATGTAAAATGGGAACAACAATACCTTTTTCACATGGTTTCTTTTTGTGGATTAAATAAGATATGCAAAATGCCTAAATCATACATTTAGATGTCAATACAAGGCTCAATTACACACCAAAGCTGTCTCAGTCATAAGGATCCTCATGGTCTTAGCTTTTTTCCCAGCCCAGAAAAGTCTGTCAGACACAAAATGTCCACATAAAGGGGGCAAGGAATTGAGAAAATTAGGGCCAGTGTCCATGGTTTTCCTTAGCCCAGAAAATGGTTTGTTTTCTTGCTTAATATCACCAAGGCTCTCCCATTTCATCTGTGACCATTAAGTTGAGGCAAGTTAGTTGCACAGGAGATGCCCCACACTGGCAATCGTAGTTAGGATCCAAAAGAGATATAATAATCGTGGCTGCCATTTATTGAGTACTGCATTACTTTAAACATCTACATTCCCTACAGTTGTGCAAAGTAGGTAACATCATCTTCTTTTTATGGAGGAAAAACTGTGACTCAGAGGGGTTAAGTGATTTGCTCAAAGCCACCCAGCTTGTACACAGCAGAGCAGAATTGAAACCCAAGTTGGATCTGTAGCCTGTGCTCTTTCTTTAATCCGGTGCTACCTCCCTATAGCTAGAACGATGAATGAGACATGCGGTGGAGACAGGAAGTCTGCACCCTGGGATGAAACCGAGCAGTTGCAGATGGAGAGATGAAGGAAGAAATAGAACCAGAATGGGAGGCAGAAAACTGGGGGAGTCCCAGCACCTCCCTCACCTAAGCCTCCTTGTCTATAAAGTGGGGATAATAACCCACACCTTGCCTACTAACTGGAGTTTCGGGGTGGATCAAATGGGATTTTATATTTGAAACCACTTTGCAAACTATTAAGTCTCATATAAATATAAGTTATTTTTAATTGTTATATTAATTAATAATTAAATCTCTTTATAATACTGAAACTTAGAAATTACTGTTAATGACCATTAGTCAAAATGTATGTTGGTGGTAATTATGCTAATTAAAATTCTCAAACATAATGATAATTAGCCCTGATACTGAGAAGTGGCTGTGGACTAGCATGAAACTGTGGAGTAAACATCACAAATGAGAGTTGCCCAGAGGGTGCAGACCCAGCCTAAGAAACACAGCTGAACTTGAATGAGACAAACAGAATAGTCTTGCTCTCCTTGGCTGAGTGTTCTGCTCTGCTGATGTGAAAGGGACTGAAAAACACCGAAGCCACCTGTTGCTATGCAAACCCCAGAGTTGCGACTATCCTTGCAGCTGTGTGTTTATGGATCTCTCCGTATGGTGACACTTTCCTATTAAGCCTCACCGTATTGAACTACTCATGGTTCCATAACTGTGCCATTCTCCAACATGCCACGTACCATCACTGCCCATGTCTCCTGACGAACTCCAGATCTTCCATGTTCTAGCTCATGCAAATTGTCTTCAGTGAAGCCTTCCCAGATTATTCCTGGAAGACTAGGAATCTTTTTCCTTTGTGTTCCTCTTCACCTTCCACAGGCCTCGACGATAGAACTTACTATCTGAGCTCTACCACATACAAGCTGTGTTTCTTTAAGGAGTTGCTTAAAACTTCTTTGTGCTTTAGTTGCCTCATCTATAAACTGAGGATACCAGCAGCACAGACCTTATAGGATTGTTTTGAGAATTAAATAAGATGTATAAGACTTCCAGGACAGGATTAGATACATAGCACTCGATCGATGTAAGTGATCATTATCTCTGTGATAGGGTTTTATCTCCATATCCACGGCTCTGCCAGACCTCAAGCTCCTCCTCTCTGTGTCCCTACCATCCATCTTGCCACATGGTAGCTGCTCCTTTCATTGCTGTTATTAAAATGGAAATGCAGGGGCTGGCCCGGTGGCACACTGCTACAGTGCACCGCTTGTGAGCGCAGTGGCGCTCCCGCCGAGGGTTCGGATCCCACGTACAGACCGGTTCCCGCTCACTGGCTGAGCGAGGTGTGGGGAGCAACACCGAGGGTTGCGATCCCGTTGCAGGTCCCGGGCCGGTACGGGCGCGACACTGAGGGTTGCGATCTGTTGCCGGTCATGAAAAAAGACAAAAAGGAAAAAAAAAAAATGGAAATGCATAGAGGGTGTTCTTCAGGAAACTCTGTGGGCAAGAATAAAGACAGTGGGTAGAAAAAACATTGAGCATGAAATCAGAAGATTTGGTTTAATCTTGGTGCTTCTATTTGCTTAGTTGTTGGTTTTGTGCAAGTCTCTTCACCTTCCTTGGACTCAGTTTCCTCATCTAGAAAATGGAACTAATGACCCCTGGCCTGCCTTCCTGACAGGCTCCATTGTGAGGTTGGAATGAGGACACAGATGTGAAACTGCTTTGTAAACTGAAAGGCACTAATCAAATGTAAAATACTTTTACTATTATTAGAACCATCTGGAAGTTCTTTGGACTTACAAATTGATAGAATCAGTCAACACTTACTTGACTTACACAGAAAGCAGTTGTTATGCTTGGTTATTTTTTTAAGCCCTTAACCCTATGCATATTGCAAGTTTTTTCTTCATATTCTCCCCCAATTTGAGAATGTTAAGTTCCCTTTCCCAAAGACCAAGTGACAACAGGGATTTAAAAAAATAGCTAAGGTTGAAACTTTACTAAAGCTTTTCAGTTTCTGTTTCCCTTAAGGGAGTTTCTAGAGCCCCAGCTAATAGCTGAGTTATTAAATGCAGCTCAGTTCATAGGGTTTCTTGAGATGTCAGGAAGCCTCAGAGGCTACTTTAGGTTAATATGTCCCATAAATTTGGGAAAGAGAACCATACAGACAGCAAGAACACCGGACGAGGAGTCAGAGTTCCTAAATTCTAGTCTATTTCTATAGCCTTCTAGTTTGGATGTCTCCCCTATCTGGGTCCTAGTTTTCTCATGTATAACATGGGGATAACCTCCCTCAATTCATTAGTCTTTGCTGCACACCAAGTCACCCCAAATTTTAGTGACGTAAAACATCAACAGCTTATTTCTCTTTATTCTGTGTCAGTTGGGCAGTTCTGCAGATCTTGCTTGGGTCATTCATGGATCAGCATTCAACTGGTGGATCAACTGAGACCTAGGCTCAACTCACAAGGCTAGGACTCTGTGCCTCTGAGTTTGCATGGGGTCTTTCACACTCCAGCTAGAACAGCCTTCTTTACATGGCAATGGTGTTCCAAGAGAGTGAAAGCAGAGACTATATGGCCATGTAAGGCATAGCTGCATACAATATCACCTCCTCCATATTCTACTGGTCAAAACAAGTTACACAGTCAGCCCAGAATCAAGGGTGAGGAAAACAGATCCCACCCTTTGATGGGAAGAAGGCAAAGTCAACCTATAAGAAAGGATACAGTCACAACAGGGAGGCAACATTCACTGGGGGGTCATTTTTGTACCAATCTAACACACATCTGTCCTGCCTTCAGGGTTATTTAAAAGCAGATAAGCTAATATTATTAAAGGTACTTTGTAAATAGTGCAGTGTTATGTCATACAGATGAAAGAGAGTCCCATTTTTATTTCAATATTCGAATTCACAATACTTAACTGATTTCAAGATGCTCTGAATTATTAAGCTCTAGATTTTGATTCTCTGTGAGTTAAGCAGAGTGCAAGAGAATATAAAGGAAAGAGTCCCAGACAGGTGATAGAATTAGAATATCATCATTTTGCAATTCATAATGAATTAATGGATCTAGGCTAAAGCATCAATGGTTGCTAAAAATCACAAAAACCAAGACAACTGGAGATTATGTGCCTTCTAAGGAGAAACATAATACCACCTATGAAGTTGTCTTGCCAAAAAATAAAAAACAAATAAACCTGAATCTGATCAAGCTTCTAGCTACAACTACCAATTTTCAAGAACTACAGAAGGCAGAGGAACATGTTAAATTGTACCACAGAGATAAAATCAGCAAAATCCAGGCTTTGAAACACTATTAAAAAACACCTACTTTTTTCAATAAATAAATCACAAGGACAAAAAAGAGATGGAGAGAAACAAATATATTAAGAGAGACCAATTACAATGTGTGGAACTTATTTGGATCCTGATTCAAATAAACTATTTTTTAAAATATGGCAATATGAGACTACTGGTTATTTCTAAATTGACTGGATAAGTGATGGTATTAAGTGATTATTGTTAATTTTAGGTCTAAGCTGGAATGATGTATACCTATTTTTAAAATACTGCTTAGCTTTTAAAGAACTTGTAGAAATATTTACCTGTAAAATTATATTATAGCTAAGATTTATTAATATTAAGTGGGAGTAAATAGATGAAGCAAGATTGTCCATGTGTCGATAACTTCTGAAGCTGGGTGATGAGTGCATAGGGATTCATTATACAATTCTCATTACTTTAGTATATATTTGAAATTCTCCATACCAAATATACCAAACCAGACAAAGACATCAAAAGAAAAAAAAAGAAAAAAAAAAAAAAAAAATACAGGCCAATATCTTTCATGAATGTACATGCAAAAATCCTCAACAAAATATTAGCAAATGGAATTCAACAATGTATAAAAAGAATTATACACCATGACAAGTGTGATTTATCAGGATTGAAAAGCTGGTTCAACATTCAAAAATCAATTAATATAATCCATTACAACAACAGGATAAAGGAAAATTCACATGGTCAAATCAACAGATACAAAAAAAAATGCATTTGACAAAACCCAAAACACATTTACAACAAAAACACTCAGTAAACTAGGAATAGAAGGAAACCTCCTCAACTTGATAAAAAATATCTACAAAGATCTACAGCTAACACCATAATTAATAGTGAGAAACTAGAAGCTTTCCCATTAAGATCAGGAACAAGACAAGGATGTTCCCTCACTACTCCTTTTCAGCATTATAATGAGAAGCCCTAGCTAATGCAGTAAGGCAAGAAAAGGAAATAAAATGTAGACAAATTGGGAAGGAAGAATAAAACTGTTTTTGTCCACAGACAACATAATCTTCTATGTAGAAAATATAAAAGAATTGACACAAAAAACCCCAAAAACTCCTGGAACTAATAATCACTTATAGCAAAGTTGCAGAATACAAGGTTAATATACATAAATCAATCTACTTTCCAATATACCAACAATGAACAAGTGGAATTTGAAATCAATAGCACAATACCATTTACATTAGCACCCCCAAAATAAAATATTTAGATACAAATCAAGTAAAATATGTACTAAATCTCTATGAGGAAAACTACAAAATTTCAATAATAAAGTCAAAGACGAAATAAACAAACGAAGAGATATCCTATGTTCATAGATAGAAAGATTCAATCTTGTAAAGATGTCAGTTCCTTCCAACTTGGTCTATACATTCATTGCAATCCTATACCAAATCCTGGCAAGTTATTTTGTGAATGTCAGCAAACTGACTCTACAGTTTATACAGAGAAGGAAAAAAATAAAGACCTAGAATAGCCAACCTAATATTGAAGAAAAACAAAAAAGTTGGAGGACTGACACTACCTGACCTCAAGACTTATGAGAAAGTTACAGTAATTATGACAGTGTAGTATTGGCAAAATAAAGAAATAGATCAATGGCACAGAATAGAGAACCCAGAAGCAGACCCACATAAATTTAGTCATCTGATATTTGACAAAGGAGCAGAGGCAGTATAATGGAGAAAAGGTAATCTTTTCAACAAATGGTGCTGAAACAACTAGACATACATATGTTAAAAGATGAATGTAGACACAGACCTTACACTCTGCAGAAAAATTAACTCAAAATGGATCACAGACCTAAGTGTAAAATGCAAAACTATAAAACTCCTAGAAAATAACATAGGAAAATATCTAGATGATTTTGGGTATGGTAATGACTTTTTAGGTACAACACTGAAGGCACAATCCATGAAAGAAATAATTGATAAGCTAAACTTCATTAAATTAAAAACTTCTGTTCTGCAAAAGATACTGTCAATAGAATGAAAACATAAGCCATAGACTGAGAGAAAATATTTGTAAAAGACATACCTGATACAGGAGCAATACCCAAAATATACAAATAACTCTTAAAACTTGACAATAAGAAAACAAAAACCCACTTAAAAATGTATCAAAGACCTTACAGACACCTCACCAAAGAAGATACGCAGATGGCAAATAAACATATGGAAAGATGCTCCACGTCATGTGTCATCAGAAAAACGCAAATTAAAGCAACAATGAGATACCACCACACACCTATTAGAATGGCCAAATACAGCACACTGATAACACCAAATGCTGCGGAGGATGTGGAAGAACAGGAACTGTCATTCACTGTTGACAAGAATGCAAAATTGTGCAGTGACTTTGGAAGACAGTTAGGCAGTTTTTTAAAAAACTAAATATACTCTTACCATATAACCCAGCAGTTACACTGCTTCATGTTTACCCAGAGGAGATGAAAACTATGTCCACACAAAAACCTGCACACAGATGTTTACAGCAGCTTATTCATAATTAGCAAATCTTGGGAGCAGCCAAGATGTCCTTCAGTAATGAATGGATAAATAAACTGGTACATCTAGACAATAGACAATTTAGCACTGAAAAGAAATAAGCTATTAAACCATTAAAAGACATGGAAGAACATTAAATCTATACTACTAAGTGTAAAAAGCTAATCTGTAAAGGCTACATACTATAATTCCAACTATATAGCATTCTGGTAAGTTTATACAGAGAGGGAAAAGACCCAGAATAACCAACACAATATGGAAAGAGAACAACAAAGTTGGAGAACTGACACTATGTGACCTCAAGACTCACTGTAAAGCTGCAGTATTCAACTCATTGTAGTACTGGAAAAAGCACAGAGACAATAAAAAGATCAGTGGTTGCCAGAGGTTGAGGGATGGGGAAGGATGAACAGATGGAGCACAGAGGATTTTTAGGGCAGTGAAAATACTCTGTATGACGCGGAAATGATGGATACAGGTCATCATACATTTGTCTAAACCCATAGAATGCACAACTTCAAGAGTGAGCCCTACTGCAAACTATAGACTTTGGGTGATTATGATTGTCAGTGTAGATGCATCAATTGTAACAAATGTACCAGTCTGGTAAGGAATTTTGATAGTGGTGAGTCTGTTCACGTGTGAGGGCAGAGAGTATATGGGAAATCCCTGCATCTTCCTCTCAATTTTGCTGTGAACCTAAAATTGCTCTTAAAAAAAAAAAAAGTCTTGAAAAAACAAAGAGTTAGACACGGAGTCAGATAGCTCTGGGTTCAAGTAGCAGCTCCCATGTCTCCTCTCCTTAGTTATATGTTTTTGGGAAATTCACTTCACTTCTCTGAGCTTCCCCTTCCTTACCAATAACACTCCTAACACACTCACACAGACACACAGACACACACACACCCATTATTTTCTAATGATGCTCTGAGGGCCCACTGAGCTCATGAATGTAGAAGCATTTTATAAACCATGAAAGGCTACACATGTAAAGACATGTTGTTACTACCACTATTGACCTTGAAAATAATTTAGATCTCTTGTCCCCTTAATAACAATATCTGTTCCCATTTGATTTGCTCCCATGAGAAATTAAGCACAATGGGCTCAAAGAGCTCCTTGGTTAGTGGCTACGTGTTTAACAAAGGGTCTGAAGATTATTTGTAAAATCTCGTCTTTTGCCTTTATCTTAAATCCAAATGGGAAAACTTCTGCTTCTGGTCAAGATAAAGTAACAGGGATTGGATTTACCCTCCCACTGCATATGACCAAAAAACAGACTATGTATATGAAACAAGAGTTTTGAAGACACTGAGCATCAGGCAAAAAAAGGATAGAAGCCACTGAGATGTGAGAAACAAACAAGCTGAGTCCCATGACTGCCCCAGTTGATTGCTTTGAGAGAGTCTCAGGACAAGAAAAAGAAGTATCAAGATTGGAAAGAAAAAAGTTAAATGGACTTTATTTAAAGATGACGTGATCACCTATGTATCCAACAGATTCTGAAAAAAAAAAAAAAAAACCAAAAACCAGCTACTAGAACTAAGTGAGTTTAACAAAGCTACAGGATACAAGAGCAATAACACAAAGATCAATTGTATTTCCATATACTAGTAAAGAAATATCATAAATTAAAATTAAAAAAAAATCATTTCCAAAAGCATCAAACATATATTGAATATTTAGGGATAAATATGAAAAAAATCTATGAAATGCTTACACACTGAAAACTGCAAAGTATTGCTGAGAGGTGTTAAAGAGACATAAATAAATGGAGAGATTACTGCGATCATATGTTAGATGAGTCAATATTGTTAAGATGTCAATTCTCCCCAAATTGATCTATAGATTCAATGTAACGCCAATCAAAATTTCACAAGAATTTTTAAAATTAATTGGCAAACTGATTGCAAAATTCATATGGAAATGCAAAGGATCTAGATTAGCCAAAACAACTTTTTTTTTTTAATTTTTATTTTGTCAATATACAATGTAGTTGATTATTATGTCCCATCACCGAAACCTCCCTCCCTCCTCCCTCTCTCTCCCCCCTCCCACCCAAGCGTGTCCTTTCCATTTGCTTGCAAAACAACTTTTAAAAAGGAGAATAAAGTTAGGCAACTTCTACTATCTAATTTCAAGACTCTATAAATCTACATTAATCAAAAAGGTAGTATTGGCACAAAGGTAGACAAATAGAGTAAGAAAACATATATATAAATTACATATATACACTATATATGATATTTAACAAAGGTGCAAAGGTATTCAGTTAAGAATGTTAGTCTTTTCAACAAACGGTGCTGAAAAAATGAGATATGCCTCTGCCAAAAAAAAAAAAAAAAAAAAATTTCAATCCAAAATCTGCACCATTTAAAAGAATTAGCTCAAGATGGATCATTAACCTAAATGCACAATCTAAAACTATAAAATTTGTAGAAGAAAACATAGGAGAAAACTTTTGTGACCGTGGGTCGGGGAAAGATTGCTTAGATCCAACAAGCACAAGTTATGGAAGAACCAAGTGAACTGCTCCTGTGGGGGTCGCTCTGCTGGTAAAGTGATTGCCAGGTGGTCACTTGAGTCCTGGAGAAAAAGCAAAGACTGATGAAAATTCCTGTGTAAAATCTTTACAGCTCTCTGAAGTAAACTAGAGTCATGTGGGTTTTCTGTTATTCTGCAGAGCCAAAAAGGTCATATCTGAAAAAAACGGTTCCTTTTTAATTCCCTTTTTTAAGGTGCAAATCCAGAACTTTTCGTGTGTCTGTGCTTTTTTTTTTTAACATTTACTACCAACAATCCCCCTTCCTCCTATTAGAGTGTCGTCTCTGCCTTTTGACAATTGAGGAACTATTGTTCAGACATTGAAAACTACTTCTTACTTCCAATATTTCTGCCTCACTATTTGCATAACCAGCTACTCAACCACAGACAGACAAGATACAGTCTTTTTAGGTCCCTTTTTATGACAAATGATTGGGAGATCTAAATCCTAGAAACTTTTTTCCAGCTCTTAATCTCTGATTTCCAGGAAAAATGATTTTGCAATAAAATAGCATGAATGAGAACTATTATAATCAAATAACTCTACAAATCTGTTACACACACACACACACACACACACACACACACACCATATTTCTTCTCTTTAGTCCCAGATTGTACACAAGAATAGGAGTGACCACTGTTATTGCCCAGATCAATAATTCAGTTAAGCCACACTAGAATGAAGCCACACTGGACATAGAGAAATACTGCGATGTCTGTTAAATAGCCGATCACATTTACAGTTGGTTCATGCTTTGATTCACTCAAACTAATATTTGCTAAGTACTTATGCTCCAAGTACTCTGCTTGGTGCAAAAGATGTAGTGCTCATATTCTAGCAAGAGAGACAGACAAAATTCTTCTCACTGCAATGCCTTTGCAGATGCGACCCTTCTGCCTGGGACAGTCTTTCTCTCCTCTCTTCTCCTGGTCAGCTCCTGCTCTTCATTCAAAGAATCTAAGCGTGACTTCCTCAGAGGGAGTTCTCTGACCCTCAATCAAATTTTTTCACTGTTATTTATTCTCATACCCCACTATTCTTTTTCTTCCTTGCCATTATTATAATTCATGTCTATTTTGTTTATCATTGCATTCTCTGTACACTTGGCACAGTCATAGGAAAGAGCAGATGCTTAATCAATATTTAATCAATATACAACCTGAATGAACAGACAAATAGATAAAAGGCACAAAACTGAATCTTGGATGGGGATGGGGGGAGGCCAGAGGAAGGCCTCATGGATGAAGTGTTAGACCTAAAAGGTGGTAAGGATTTAGGTAGGGGAAGGATGAAAAAAAATGGACAAGAAGATATCAATTCCTCACCCTAAGTCTATGATCTCTCATCTGAGAAATAGCCCCCTAACTGGTCTCAACATTTCTGGTCTCTTCAATGTTTCAAGCTAAAAGTTATGCTACAAAGTCAGCATTATATCACTTAACATCTCCAGAATGCAATGGGCTCCCTGCTGAAAGACAGCCAAATTCTCCAACGTGGCACCACTCCCCTCCCCCAGATGATCTGGCTCTCCACCGCCTGTCCTGTCCGTATGTGTATCTCACTCAATCTGCCTGTTCACTTGATGCTGCAGCCAGATGATCTCTCTTCCACTGACCAGACACATCCTATTCTCTTCTTCCATGCTGCACCCTTCCCTCCATTCTCCCTCCAGCAAAGATCTGGTTCAAATGCAATGCAAGACCAGCTCTCTGCAGACCTTCCCTGGGAAGTTGCCTCTCCTGAATGAATCTCTGCTCCCTTTGTGCTGCCCCTGCACACGCTTGTGCTTCCTTTTTGTGCACCAAAGTCATTCTGCTTCACATCTCAGTTTACATTTCTATATGTCTTTCAGTAGCCTGGGAACTCCTCCAGGTCAGAAGCAGCTCTGAAACAGCTCCTGACATAGAATAAGCACTCTATAAATGTTTGCTGAATTGGATGCTTCCGGGTACATCCACACCGGAGGTTGTTTCTATTGTCCCAGCTTCCCGTGGGGAACCATGAGAAAGCAGTAAGACACTGCCTCTTGAAAACCAGACTGCAGCCTTCACCCCACCTCTGATCATTCAATGTATCTATTCATCAGATATTTATTGAGCACATGTCATATTTGAGACACTCTTCTAAGCACTAGGGATGTAGGAAAAGAACCTCTGCCCCCGTGGTGCTTATATTCAAGTGAGTGAGAGCCAAATAACAGATAAGTTAGTGTAATATGAAGTACATCAAGTGGTGGAAGATACTGTGGGGAAACAAAAAGCATGAAAGGAACAGAGAATACATTGTCTGCTGGGGGCGAGGTGGTATTTTAAGGAGCATTCCTCTAAGGCCTCTAATAAGAGGGTGAAGTGACAGATACCTGGATGTAAGGCATTCCAGGCAGAGGGAACATCCAGCACCAAGGCCCAGAGGTGACAGCAATGTCAGTGACCCAAGTGAGAGAAAATGATCATCTGCCCCAGTGCAATGCACTGAATGTTCATGTCCTCCCCCAAGTCACATGTTGAAATCCTAACCCCAATGAGAGGGTATTAGGAGATGGGGCTTTCAGGAGGCAATTAGGTCATGAGGATGGAACCCTCATGAATGGGATTAGTGCCCTTACACAAGGGACTCCAGAGAGCTCTCTCTTGCTCCATTTGAGGATACAAAGAGAAATGGGCTGTCTGCAACCTGAAAAAGGGCCTGCACCAGAACCTGACCATGCTAGCACCCTGATCTCAGCCTTCTGGCTGCCAAAACTGTGAGAAATAAATTTCTGTTGTTTAAGCCACCTGGTCTGCAGTACTTTGTTACAGCAGCCCACACTGACCAAGCCCCCCAGAGTGGTGTGTGTTAGGAACCATCTGAGGCCAGTGTAGTAGAGCAGTGTAAGTGAAGTGGGGGGTGGGGGGGAGGGAGCAGACAAGGTAGGAGATGGGGTGTGAGAGTATAGAGTCTTGAAGGTCATTGTAGAGACTGACCTTTTCTGTGCATGAGATGGAAAGCCACTGTAAGGTTTTGCACAAGTGAGATCAACTGACATGTGCTTTTAAAGCATAGGTTTGGTTGTGGCATTGAGAAGAGACCATAGGGAGCAAAAACAGAAGTACAGAGATTAATTTGAGCAATAACGCAGGCAAGAAATATTGGAGGCTCAGCACAGAGCAGGGGTTGCAGTGGGATAAGAGGTAAGCAAATTCTGGATATATTTTCAAAGCACTTGCTGACAGATTAAATGTTGGGCGTAAGAAAAAGAGAGGAACAGAGAAAGTGCAACTAGTTTTTTGGTCTGAGCAACTAGATGAAAGAGGTTATTGCTAATTAAAACGGGGATGACTATGAAAGAAACAGATCTTGTGCTGGTGCACTGGGATTTCAGGAGTTCAAGAGTCTTTTATCATCCAGGTGAGATGTCAAAATGGCAATTAGAAGGAAGAGTGTCGAGTTCCCAGAAGAGGTCCAGGGCTAGAAACATAAATTTGGGACCTGCCAACATGACAACAGCATTTCAACCCATGAGACTGGATGACATCCTCAAACAGTTGGTTAGAGACAAGAAAGATGGGGTCTGAGGCTGAACCCAGATGCACTCTTATGTTAAAAGGTCAGAGAATTTATGAGAAACCAGCACAAAGTAAAAGCAATGGCAAACTAGGAGAAAAATTAAGAAAGGATCAAGTATGTCAACGGTTGGGCCAAATAAAATGTGGACAGACCATCAACTATCAGATTTAATGATGTAGAATTTGGTGACCTGGACAAGAAAAGTTTTTATGCGTAATGGCAAAAGCCTGATTGGGGGAAGTTTCTAGAAAGAATGGCAGGAGTAGAATTGGTGACAAAGTATGGATTGGGCTGCCATTTGTCTTGGCTCACCTGTGGCAACCCCAGTTTATACCCACAGTCCAGTGTTCTGTACAGTCAATAGTGTCCCAATCTGGATGAAAAATTATGTAATAATTCTAAGTATAGACAACTCTTTCTAAGTATCTATTAATATACTGCACTCATTCATCCATATAACAGTGAACTTTTCCCCTTCTAGCTTTCCTGATATAGATAAGTGTCAAGTTTCTCCCAGTCCAAGAGCAAAGCCTGGAGAACTCTCCCTAGGATGATCATTCTCAACCAGAGCTACACAAATTATCAACTGGGAACCAGGGTCCTGCCCTCAATGACTTTAATTTAATTGGTCTGAGGTACAGCCTGGGTCTGTTTCTACTCCAGGAGATTCTAATATGTAGCCAGGGATGGGGACCAGTGCCCTGATTATTGAAGAAGCAACAGGTCAATCTGATGGAGATACTACATACCCCTCCCCACCCCCACCCCCGGCAATCTCTCCAGAATTTTCCTTCCCATTCATCTCCATTTTCAGTGCTCTGGTTCACATGGTCTTTTTGTCTACTTTGGACTATGGAAATTGCTCTCCAAATAGTTTCTCTGCCCTGAGCTCACCTTCTCCAGTCCATTTTCTCTCATATTACCAACTTATTCCTTTCAACCAATTCTGTCCTTCCTTCATAAACTTCTGATGTGGCCTCATTGACTTCAGGTTAAAAATCAAATTTCTCAAAATGTCATTCGAAGTCACATACATACTTAAGAGCTGCTTTGTAAATAAATGAATGAATGAATGGGCTTAGACTGCTGGGGTAAACAGACATATAAACACAAAATGAGCAACAGAATTAAGCAATACGATCTTGAATGGGTGGCTTTTGAAGTCCCACCAGAACTTTAAGAATTTCCCTATCTACAAGTGCAAGGAATTTCCCACTTGACACACATATCTGTGAGCACCTTTTGCTCATGCAAACCTTGCCTGGACATGTGTTGGAGTAAAAGGAAGGGGAGAAAGTCGGGGGTGAGATTCCTCATCTCTCACTTGTCTTCACCCCATCTTTTCCTACACCCTAGTCCTTCTCAGGAATTGCATTTGTCCCTCAAACAAGCTGTGCTCTTTCACCTCTAGAGTTTTACACACATTACTTTCTCCCCCGAATGACTCTCTCCCTTCCTCAACTTGCTAATTCCTACTCATTCCTTAGATCTTGACTGTGGTTTTCCGGACACCTGGTGCCTCCACCTGTCTTCGACAAACCCACCAAGCCTGGATCAAAGGCCTTTCGTGCAGCACCCCACAGCTCTCTGTGCTTCCTACAGCCCTTATCACTCTGCATTATAATTGTCACTTTGCATCTCTATGTTCCCAACTACACTGCTAGGACCATATCTATCTGTTTCAAGGCTCAATAAATCTTTGTCGAATAAACAATAATGTGAATTCAGTTTAAATGATTGCGGAAATACCAAAAACAAATACTAAAAATTCACAGGTGCGGAACTCTCCTTTGAAATGAGACAGCCCCAAGGATGACACGTAACCCCCACCTTGCTTCACCCACTCCCATTGGTAGACATGTGCTCCCTATTGGCCTGGGGGCCTGCAACTTGTGATTCATGCTGAAAGCACATCTGAAACTCTCATTTTTATAGCTCTTTTCTGAGAAAATTACCCAATCTGGCAGTCCTTCTGGCCCCAAGGCTACTTGACAGATCACATTGAACCAGGCCAGATGGGAGTTGGGAAAGAACTCCACCATCAAATTGTCCAATGCCTGAAAAATGTTGGCTTTGAAATAATGCAGGTCCTCTCTTGTGCATTGCCTAGAAGCAGAGGAAGGTGTTCTCTGCTGGGCCAAGGCAGTGAGGTCTCTGTGTTCCTGGCTGAGGCCCCCAAGAAAGCTCTGTCTCCACAGCAGAGCTCCCTGCCAGGTGCAGTGTCACAGCTGTGGAATCAGAGAAGTTGTGCAAGAGGAGAAAGAAGTTTTCCAACTCAGCAAAAGAACAAGTCTCAGAGAATGAGCTCAGGGAGAGTGGGAGTCCAGAGCTAGGCCAAGAATCATGAAGTAAAGTACACGTGGCAAGAAGTAAGGATTTCAGTGACTGCAAGATCTAGAGGGAAGTGACTGAGCAGAATTAGGGGGAAGAATGAGTGTGGTCAGGGACACTCAAGAAGTTCCAGGGCTTTCTTACAGCCTGGCGTTTGTGGCAAAGCTTTCTACACAGTCAAATTGTATATTAATTTATTCACCAAGTATTTATGCAGCCTTTGTACTTAATATAACTCTCTTGATCTACACAACTACACTGGGTTCTATTATTATTCTCATTTTAGAAATGAAGAAATTGAATTTCAAAGAGGCTTATAAGTGATCAAGGCAGGCTTTATGCCCAGGACCTGTCTTATCCAAAGCCCCTGTTCTGGAAGTGAGCCCTCCCTAATCCACCTTCTGGGCTGAGCAACTCTGAGCAGGCACTCTCTTTCATCATGAACAAAATGAGGATGTTATAACCAATGCAATATAATCTATACGAAATGACTTCATCAATCATATAACACAGTGCAAACTTGAGTTACACATATTTGCCTATTTGCTTGCTTGCTTGTTTATACCCTATTTCACTCCACAATGAAACTTGCATGAGACCGCACACAGTAAAATAACTCTGTATGATAATTTGAATATCTGTGCAGATGGAAGTACAGAGCAGATTAAATTCTCTGCTTGAGAAATCTTCATGGAGAGAGACTCTATGTTTGCACATAAAACCTAATGACTCCAATCTCAGATGCATAAAACCATTCATTCAACAAACCCTGGCTAAGCCCCTGCACTGGGCAAGACCTGAGCACAGTCTGTACAGGATGAATAAAACACACTGCCTGCCCTTAAGGATCTCAGCATCTACAAGAGAAAATAGAGTTATAAACAAACCATTTTAGGGCCGGCCTGGTGGCACACTGCTACAGTGCGCCGTTTGGGAGCGTGGTGGTGCTCCCGCCGAGGGTTCGGATCCCACATACAGACCGGTTCCCGCTCACTGGCTGAGCGAGG